>NC_091078.1:27301363-27604393 GCF_032405125.1 Capricornis sumatraensis | reverse complement strand
TAGGTCCAGGAATTCAATTTAAAACAAAAGAAAACAAAAAACCAGAGGCAAACCCTCCTACAAAATGATTATCTTAATCGATCAAGTTTTAGTAGAAGAACGAGGCACTGGTATTAGATTCCTTAGCTAGAATTATTATTGTATGAAAGATTAAGATTGTTATTATACTCTTTTTTACAGTTCTTGTGTGACCTATTTTCTCCTAGAAAATTTTGAAGTCTGAGACAGTTGATCTGAATGTGTGTATATCTTTCATGTATGTCTTTATTCATTTTTAATAATGATAACAATTGTGTTTGTATTAAAACATATCAAAAGATGTTTTAACATGAATCCAATTTTAGGTTCAAATGTCTTGCTGTTAAGTCACAGAATTCATCAATATATTAAAGGCATCATGATATTTCCAAATCTGCATACAGCTTTTCATCATGTTCCATCATCTAACAGTGTCATCACAGGATGAAGATGAATTCAGACACAGGTTAATTAACAACCTTTGTTGACCTAACTAGAAACTTCAGAATTCTCAAAAGAAATAAAATATTGAATGACTGTCCCTGAGGAATTTACAACCTAATTGAAGTGATAGTACAGTAATAATTATAGTTTAATGCTAATAATAAAAAATGCATGTAACTAACAAATATTTAAACAAATGTATACAATATATTATGAACTAAAATACTATCCTGTCTAAACACTGCATGCATTTAATTCAGTTTATAAGCATCTGAGTGCCTACTAGGTGCAAAGTATTATATTAGGTACTAAAATATTTTTTCTTCTTGAATTTATAATCAAATGGATGACCTAGTTTAGGTTAGTTTGCTGACTCTATACTAAATAAAGATAGTTAATAAAATAGCATATTTTACTTCTCAATTAGATTTTTAAAAATAAAAATAGAATAACCTAATATTAAATTATAAACATTAAACTGATTATTATTTCCAGTGAGTGTTAGCTTTGCAGTTTTCTATTGTTGAAAAAGAATAAAGAAAATTTGGGATGTAATCTTATTAACTATAGCAAAAAGTTTCTTGCTGTTCTTATTTATTGGAGTTCATTGACATGGAAGGATAAATAACTGTTGAATTAAAAACATTTGCCCCACTCTCACCCAAATCTCACAATACTTTTTAAAGATTTATTTATTTTTAAAATTTTAAAGTTTAGTTGGGCTTCCCTGGTGGCTCAGATGGTAAAGAATCCACCTGTGATATAGGAGACCTGGGTTCTATCCCTGGGTTGGGAAAATCCCCTGGAGGAGGGCATGGCAACTCAGTCCAGTATTCTTGCCTGGAGAATCCCCATGGATAGAGAAGCCTGGCGGGCTACACTCCATGGGGTTGCAAAGAGTCGGACACAACTGAGTGACTAAGAACAGCATAGCACATAGTTGATTTACAATATGTTGATTTCTTTTGTGCAGAGAAGTGACTCCTTATACTTGTATATATTATTTTTAACATTCTTTTCTATTATGTTTTGTCACAGGATACTGAATATAGTTCTCTGTGCTACACAGTAGGATATTATTTTTTATTCATTCTATATATAATAGTTTGCCTCTGCTAATTCCAAACTCCCAATCCTTCCCTCCCAACCCCTCCTCCTGTTTGGTAACCACCACAAGTCTGTTATCTGTATCTGTGAGACTTTTTGTTTCATAGATATATTGATTGCGTCATATTTTAGATTCCACATGTAAGTGGTGTCATATGATATTTGTCTTTCCGACTTTCTTAACTTAGGATGATAATCTCTAGGTCTATCCCTGTTGCTGCAAATGGAATAATTTCATTTTTTTTTAATGGCTGAGTAATGGATGACTCTACATATGGACATCACCAGATGGTCAATACTGAAATCAAATTGATTATAATCTTTGCACCCAAAGATGGAGAAGGTCTATATAGTCAGCAAACACAAGACTAGGAGCTGACTCTGGCTCATATCATGAACTCCTTATTACAAAATTCAAACTTAAATTGAAGAAAGTAGGGAAAACCACTAGACCATTCAGGTATGACCTAGATCAACTCCCTTATGATTATACACTGAAAGTGGCAAATAGATTCAAAGGATTAGATCTGATAGACAGTGCCTGAAGAACTGTGGACAGAGGTTCATAACATTGTACAGGAGGCTGTGATCAAGATAATCTCAAAGAAAAAGAAATCCAAAAAGGCAAAATGGTTGTCTGAAAAGGCCTTACAAATAGCTGAGAAGAGAAGCGAAAGGCAAAGGAGAAAAGAAAAGATATATCCATCTGAATGCAGAGTTCCAAAGAATAGCAGGGAGAGATAAGAAAGCCCTCCTCAGTGATCAGTGCAAAGAAAGAGAGGAAAACAGTAGAATGGGAAAGACTAGAGTTCTCTTTAAGAAAATTAGAGATACAAAGGGAACATTTCATGCAAAGATGGGCACAATAAAGGACAAATAGTATGGACCTAACAGAAGCAGAAGATGTTAAGAAGAGGTACAAGAATACACAGAAATATACAAAAAGGATCATCATGCCCAGATACCATGATGGTGTGATCACTCACCTTGAGACAGACATCCTGGAATGCAGAGTCAAGTGGGCCTTAGGAAGCATAATTATGAACAAAGCTAGTGGAGGTGATGGAATTCCAGTTGAGCTATTTCAAATCCTAAAAGATGATGCTGTGAAAGTGCTGCATTCAGTATGCCAGCAAATTTGGAAAGCTCAGCAGGGGCCACAGGACTGGAAAAGGTCAGTTTTCATTCCAATCACAAAGAAAGACAATGCCAAAGAATGTTCAAACTACTGCACAGTGCATTCATCTCACATACTAGCAAGGTAATGCTCAAAATTCTCCATGCTAGGCTTCAACAGTGTGTGAATCGAGAACTTCCAGATGTACAAGCTGGATTTAGAAAAGGCAGAGAAACAAGAGATCAAATTGCCAACATCCATTGGATCATAGAAAAAGCAAAAGTATTCCAGAAAAACATCTACTTCTGCTTCATTGACTATGCCAAAGCCTTTGACTGTGTGAATCATGACAAACTGGAAAATTCTTCAAGAGATGGTAATACCAGACCACCATGCATAGCTATAGGTCAAGAAGCAACAGTTAAAGTCGAACATATAACAATGGACTGATTCCAGATTGGGAAAGGAGTAAGTCAAGGCTGTATATTGTCACCCTGCTTATTTAACTTCTATGCAGAGTACATCATGCAAAATGACTTACTGGATGAAGCACAAGCTGGCATCAAGACTGTCAGGAGAAATATCAATAACCTCAAATATGCAGATGACACCACCCTTATGGCAGAAAGCAGAGAAGAACTAAAGAGCCTCTTGATGAAAGTGAAAGAGGAGAGTGAAAAAGCTGGCTTAAAACTCAACATTCAAAAAACTAAGATCATTGCCTCCAGTCCCATCACTTCATGGCAAATAGATGGGGAAACAATGGAAACAGTGAGAGACTTTATTTTATTTGGCTCCAAACTCACTGCAGATGTTGACTACAGCCATGAAATTAAGACACTTACTCCTCGAAAGAAAAGTTATGACCAACCTAGACAGCATATTAAAAAGCAGAGACATTACTTTGCCAACAAAGGTCCATCTAGTCAAAGCTGTGGTTTTTTCCAGTAGTTGTATATGGATGTGAGAGATGGACCATAAAGAAAGCTGAGTGCTGAAGAATGGATGCTTTTGAAGTGTGGTGTTGGAGAAGACTCTTGAGAGTCCCTTGGACTGCAAGGAGATGAAACCAGTCAATCCTCAAGGAAATCATTCCTGAATATTTGTTGGAAGGACTGATGCTGAAGATGAAGCTCCAATACTTTGGCTACCTGATGCGAAGAGTTGACTCACTGGGAAAGACCCTGATGCTGGGCAAGATTGAGGGCAGGAGGAGAAGGGGACGACAGAGGATGAGATGGTTGGATGGCATCACTGATTCAATGGACAGGAGTTTGAGCAAGCCTCAGGAGTTGGTGATGGACAGGGAAGCCTGGCTGGCATGCTGTAGTTCATGGGGTTGCAAAGAGTTGGATACAACTGAACTGAACTGAATAGAGTATATGAGTTTGCTCCTTTGGTTAGGAAGTCTCCCCGGAGAAGGGAATGGCTACCCACTTCAGTATTCTTGCCTGAAAAATTCCATGGACAGAGGAGCCCAGGGGACTACAGTTCATAGGGTTATAAAGAGTTGGATACAACTGAGCGTACACTCATGGCAACTCTATTTTTAATTTTTTTAGTAACCTCCCCACTATTTACATAATGGTTACACCAATTTACATTCCCACCAACCATGTTTGAGTTACCTTTTCTCCACATGGTCTCCAGCATTTGTTATTTGTAGACTGTTTAATGATGGCCATTCTGACTGGTATAAATCTCATAATCTTTGATTTTCATGAAGCTCCTGGTGTCTTATCACTTTCTCAGTCTCCATTTCCATCCTCCATTCACAGTTCACTTTATGCTCTGGCTCTGGGCAGTTTCATTCATTCTCATACTTGCAGTGACTCCTAAACCAATATCTGTAAAATTGACCTTGTGACTCTAGCATTTCTAATTAATCTCTAAACATTTCTTGCTATTCATATTCCACCTAAAATTCAACCACTGAAACCAAACTCATCATCTTGCCTTCTTAAAGGCATCATCTTCTAAATCTCTTATTTCTTTTGGTGTGATAAGAGTGTTTATGTGTTAGTTGCTCAGTCGTGTCCAACTCTCTGTGACTCCATAGACTGTGTCCATGGAATTCTTTTGGCAAGAATAATGGAGTGGGTTGCCATTCTCTTCTTCAGGGGATCTGCCCTCCCAGGGATCACACCCGCATTTCCCACATTGCAGGCAGATTCCTTACCATCTGAGCCATCAGGGAAGCCCAATAAGAGAGCCATGTATGTTTTTATGGATTGTACTCTGTACAAAACAACTCAGCTGAGAACTGAGCAGAAGGTGGAACTATTCTGTTCACAAGCAGTGCACTTGGGTGCAGGGCTGTGTCAGCCTTACATCTTTTAATACTTCCTCTACCCAGAGAGGATTCTTTTGTCTGGTTCGTGCATGGGGGCATATTTGCTTTTGGAGGCCCTGAGTCTCAATACCTTTTTCTTCTTCTAGTCACCTATTTCAGAAACTCAGACTCTACATTCATTCTTCCCTCTTTTTAGTCCCCCATATATATGTTGTATTTATCCTTATCCATTTTCATGCACACTGCTAGGAGCCCAGTGCACCCAATGCTTCATTCCTGAACTGTTCTAATAATTTTTTCATTTAACTCTTCCTTTTTATCCTTGCTCTATTCCTGTCTTTCCTTCACCCTGCTACAGATTACTCTTCATTGAAGCATAGTTTTATTTTGTCATTTCACTACTCAAAAATGTCACAGTCCATTTCTGCTTATTAAGAACAAACTCTTCTGTCATTCTTCCAATAGCCATGGTCCAAAATATGTATGGTGACTTGTGCAGTATCTTTTGTCTTGTAATTGCTTAGTAAATATTTATTAAATTATTTAAGATCTCCTGTGATATTTTCCCAATGCCCACCTTCCACTTAGGTTCAACTTGTACCCTGTGTGTATGCTTGGCACCACTGTGAATTACTGATACTCACAGAACTGGTACCCAACTGTCCTGCATTTATCACCTTGGGGTTGGTGATTCATTCACTTGGGGCACTGTCCACGTTCATTCTCCGAAAATCTATTCCTTTCTTTAGACTTGCTTTGTCCTGTTTTTGTCCTTGTCCCTTCCTTCCTTTAGACTGAATGACAGCTATTTTTAAAATTTTAATCTATTTACTTATTTTTGGCTGCACTGGATCTTTGTTGCTTTCTGTGGGCTTTCTCTAGTTGCTGCAAGCTCAGGCCACTCTCTAGTTGTGGCACACTGGCTTCTCATTGTGGTGGCTTCTCTTGTTGTGGAGCACAGGCTCTAGAGCGTGCAGGCATCAGCAGCTGAGGGATATGGGCTTAGTTGCTCTGCAGCATATGGAATCTTCTTGGACCAGGGATCGAACTTGTATCCCCTACATTGGCAGGCAGATTCCTATCCACTGTGCCATCAGGGAAGTCCTGAATGACACCTTTATTATGGTTCACTTATAATTTTATTTTCTTGTTTTAAAATCATCTTCGGTTTATTCCTTCCATAAGATGTTGAGCTTCTTGAGGATAACAAGTCTTTGTTGTCTTTGCCTCCTCTTGTACCCTAGGTTCAAAGAGGAATATATAGATATTCAAAAATGTTTGTTAGTTGAAAACCATCACCCAGTTTTAAATATGCACAGAGGACAGATTGACTAACCATTCAGCTTTGTAGAAGAGATACCATTACTTAAAATTTTTTTCCTGATAGCAGTAGACAAAAGTAAGAACAGATTTTGGTATTATTAGGATTAATATGTGAAATGTGATTGAAATAATTATTCCACTTTTTTTGGTAGAAAGATGCTGAATTCCAGGAACATGAGAAGATTCTGTCTCCAGGTTTTCTTTCAGTTGCCCAGATCACTGAAATACTAGCAGAGGATGTAGATGGAGTTCAACAGTAAGTGCTTTGATATCACAGCCAAATATGGAACAGTTCTAGTTCTGCAGCTATAAATGGAATAATATGTTATTACACATTTTTAAACCTTTTTTCAAAATATGTGTTATTATATTGTGCACAGATATATATATATATCCAGACTCTGGAACACAAAAATTCTCAAACTGACTTTTTGCACTGCTCAGCAGTCTTCTTTATGGGAGAAGTGGATTTCAAACCAACTTGTTATCTTAACACAGAATAGGGATTTATTGTTAAAAACAACCATTAGCATATGACATCTTCTTTTCTCTTTCATTTGTAAAACCGACAGTATACATAAGAACCTCTAGGTCTTCTGTCTCATCATGACAAGAGTCAGATGTATTTTCTGTATATTAATAGTCAATACATGTATAATTTTGGTAATCTGGAATATTAGCCATCCACCTGTGATTTTTATTGGATATGAAGCTATACTAAGTATTCTAATCTCGTACATTTTGTTTAAATATGGTAATATAACTGAATCTATAGGCATCAGTTCTAATACAGGTACATCTTATTTTTAAAGCCATTGATTTCTACAGTAGATCATTTACTTAGAACTTTTCAGATATACTCAGATATATTCACCACACAAATGCCTAAATGGTGTTTTTAGTAACATTCATTTTAAAAATTATCTCACTCTAATAATGGCAGCCTGATTAGTTGTAATATATGGAGAGTGGGAATGATGTGATGATGTTCTGGACTGTAATGTTCCAGGGTAAGATTTCTGTAGGCCAGTCATCTGGATGCAAGCAGAGTGTTGTAAACCATAAGGGCAAATAGAAAATGACTCTGTCAGTGGTTATCATTTGCAGATCATAATATCAAATATTATGGAATAGAGGTGATTTACAGCTGAGAAGGAAATATGACAAATTTAATGGGTGGAAGAGAAGTTTGAGAAGGGAAGGCATATTAAGAGCAGGCAAATGACACTGACAGGCCTTTTCCTGAGATGCTCTTCACCTGCACTGCCTTCAAATCCTGCTAGAAATCTTGGTGGTCTGTGATTTGGCCATACAGCTTACTATCTGCATCTTTAGAAGTATGAGTCAATTAAAAATTTCATAGATATCAAGTAAGAATTTCAAGGTCATTTTACCAGTTTCATAGAAACAGATACTCTTTGGGAATTCTTATTTCTTAGTGCCAGAATTAATTAGAAAAATTCATTTATTGTATTAATATCACTGATTACTTAAGTCAGCCATATTATTTTGGACTTCTAGGTAACCCCAAATGTTGTCATTGAAATGTAAAAAATAGATATTTAATACTAGGCAGATAGAGTAATATGATGTCAGTGACACATTTAATATAGTTTATAGTTTATAATTTAATTATATTGAATAGTAAATAAAATATATTGTTTAAAAATAGTTAATAAAACTTAATGCACAAATGCTTTTTAGACTTATGTATTTCTCATCACATCTTAATTGTACTGTTTATATAACAATCTTTTTGACAATTTTTTCAATTATTGTCTCTTTTTTGTTAAATATCTAATTTCTAAAAGTATTTTTCATCTCTAAGAGGTGAGATCTAGGAGAAAGTAAATGATTCAAGGAGTGATACAGAAGTTAGCAACATAGAAACAACCCAAGCTAAACAGCAGGTTGACCTAAAAGGTCATTCTTTCAGGATATGTCGTTGACCATCTGATTAATAGAATTCACCTGAAGTAATCTCAGATTATAGGACATCAATTTTGGATAAATGACTTCAGTGTTATGCCAAGAACCATTTCTTAGCAGAGTAATTTTCTTGAGATATTTTTACATGATTTTTTAACAGTTACCCTGAAATATTTGCAATCAGTCGTTCACTTTCCATTTAAAATAGCATTATTATAAGTTGGGATTATATACCTTTCAAAATGACAGAAATATAATTGAAGTATCCTGTCACCAACTGGCAAAAGTATGCCAAAAACCATACAATCTAGGAAGCTAAGAAAATGAAAGTGTTAGTCACTCACTCCTATCTGACTCTTTGCGAACCCATGGACTGTAGCCCACCAGGCTCCTCTGTCCATGGAATTCTCCAGGCAAGAATAGTGGAGTGGGTAGCCATTTCTTTCTCCAGGGAATCTTCTTGACCCAAGAATCAAGCCAGGTCTCCCACATTGTAGGCAGATTCTTTACCATCAGAGCCACTAGGGAAGCCCCTGCAAAGCTATAGTGAAGTGAAGTCCTTCAGTTGTGTCCGACTCTCTGCGACACCATGGACTGTCGCCTACCAGGTTCCTCCATCCATGGGACTTTCCAGGCAAGAAACTGGAGTGGGATGCCATTTCCTTCTCCAGAAGATCTTCTCAACCCAGGGATTGAACCCGGGTCTCTCACATTGTAGGAAGATGCTTTACCGTCTGAGCCACCAAGGAAGCCCTGCAAAGCTATAAACCTACTTAAATAAATTATAGGACATCAGCACATTCCCTTACCTTTTAACATTAAAAATTTTGCTCCATAAAAGCAACCAATCAAATGAAACTTTAAAGTATCATTAAAATATATTTCTTGAATATACTTCAAGCAAGGATAAATATCTAGGTACATTTCTCATCTCCTAACTGCTGTCATTCATGTTTTCATGTAACCCTGATTTTATGTACAGATCCATGCAAATCCCTTTAGAAAAAAAGATAAAGACTAAATTGAAAATAACTATTTAAACATAGAAATAACGTGGAGTGATCTTTTAATAACCTTTCTATAACTGGTTTCCATGAGCTGTTTAGCTCTTGCCTTAAGGCTTATTTCTGCATGTCATCATATTCAAAAAATGAAAGGTATTCCAATTTCAAGAGCATACAAGAATAATGTAATATTTTTACTGAAATTCTTGGTAAGATAAAGTAGGTAGTTATATCACCTATCACTATAGCAAAACTTCCTAGATCACTATTAACCATCTTTTTCTTTCCCTACATTCTCCTGTGCTACATCAGTGGCCATTTCACTATTCTCCTCTGTCCCCTCTCCCTTTATCGCTAGAGGAAAAGCTTACAAATGCCAGTAAAATGCATGGAAACTTTACATTCAAACCACAGCTGTATCTTGTTCCCAGCGTCTCCCTGCATAGTTTTCTTTGGAGTGAAATAACTAAGAGAATAGAAATGTTAAATATTTAGCCTGCAGCTCAAGTTGAAGGTTAAGATTTGAATGGTACTTAGGGAAAGCAACAGAGGACACATTAGGGAAAAAGAGAGCAAAAGTGGAGGGACCTCAAGGAGATTTCACCAAAATATTCTCAGGCAGTTGTCTATTAATATACAGTTAAAACATTCAAAAAATAATGTAAAGCAAAGGACACATGCAGCTATTTAGGTCAGATATTTAATTGAAAAAATAACATGCAGATTGCAGATGAAGAATACATTTGGAAGGAAAACTAACTTCCGGAAACAAAAAATCGTTAGACAAAGCTGATGTTTAAAGAGGACATTGATTCCATAAAACAAGAGATAAAAAAGAGATTATAAAATATGTTAAAAAGGAGCTGTTAGGACTAAGACAGGAAACTACAGTAAAAAATAAATCCTGGGGAACAAGATGGCGGAGGAGTAGGTGGACGTGGTGTACATCTCTCTCCACGGATACCTCAGAAATACACCTTTAGACACAGAAGTGCATGCAGAACACCAGCTGAGAGCAGACAGGAGTACCTGCCCAGAGGAAAAGAATATATGGAACAATGCAAAACTCGGTAGAACGAAAGAACTAGGGGGAAAAACAGGAGTGTTAGCAGGACTGGATTTGCCCTCGGCGTGTGGGGGAACTGAAGCAGGCGTCCAGTCCCCACAGGGGCAATTGTCTGAGTCAGAGGAGAAACATTTAAGGCTGACAGTGAAACAGCTGATCTATGGAAGCCTAAATGGAATGAGAATCAGACAGTCCTCGCCACAGCCGTACATACCCCGGAAAGGGGCAAGTGTACCCTGGAAGGTGCAGCGCCTGGGAGCTGGAGTTTGGGGAGTGTGGAGCGATCCCAGGGCAGGGGCTGCTGTTGACTGCAGAGAGACCGACTGAGGGGAGGTGAGGGAGGAGATTGTGATGGGAAATGCCTGTGGAGGAAAGCCAGGCAGCCATGGAAGCAAGGCGATACAGCTGAGTCACACGTAGGGGGTGGAGCCATCACTATAGCCTTTCTTTCTCCACAGGCCAGCATTGGCAGCTGAACAATACAGAGGCTGGCCCATCAAATGCCTGATGCACTGAACTACAGAGCAGGACCCCACCCAGTTGCTCCTTTAAGTGCCTGACACGCTGATCTACAGAGTAGGACCCCAGCTAGGGGGGCCCCCTCTATGTGCATGATGCAACAAACAACAGAGAAGGACCACAGCAAGGGAGCCCTCTAAGTGCCTGAATGGGCGGAGCTACAGAGAAAGGCTAGCCAAAGAGGCCTTTTGATTGCCAGCTTAAAAAATGCTTGAAAAAAAGACTCTGATAGGGCCATACTCCTGTGGCGGAAGCAGTCCATGTCCCTGCACACTTGGCACTGCCAGGGTCCCCACGAGCCAAGCAGCTGCACTACTACCTTCACGCTCAACTCTCATTGGGGCAGAGCTGCCACAGGCATAAAAAGCCTTGCGTCTGTGCGGGCAAGGTCACCTGGGTAGTATCTAACTCTTAGGTGACCCTGTAGACTGTGGCCTGCCAGGCTTCTCTGTCAGGGAAGGAGGTTCTCCAGGCAAGAATACT
The DNA here is from genome assembly GCF_032405125.1 of Capricornis sumatraensis. NCBI lineage: Eukaryota > Metazoa > Chordata > Mammalia > Artiodactyla > Bovidae > Capricornis > Capricornis sumatraensis. The sequence goes on along the minus strand of NC_091078.1, from coordinate 27,593,090 downwards.
GGAGTGTATTGGCCAGTACTGGTTGCCATACCCTTCTAGAGCACTATATTTCCTGCTGCCCTAGCCACCAGCTCCCCTGAGTACCTGGTGCTGCCAGAAGCCCTGCAACCCAAGCAGCTGCACCACCTCCACACCTCACAGGGGCAAACCCAAGTCCTCCCGGGCAGCCTCAGGAGCAAACCCCAGTGGACGACCCTCATACAGAGGTGGAAATAAAACCACAATAGAAACCCAGGGACAGGGTGGCTAAGGAAGAAGACCCAAAACCTTCCCACCAGCTCTACAAGCTGCAGACTGAATCCACACAATCAACTAGGCAGACTCTGTATTTATGGAATATATAAAAGATCATTGAGAGCTCCCACAAAAGAAAACATGCTAGTACTGACAGCTGTGGACACTGGAGGCAAGAACACACAGGAGAAGCACCAGTTTAGAATCTGAGCTGCCCCAACAGCAGGTCTAGAGATAGCACAGTGTTGGAGGGCATCATAGGGAGGTGAGGTGGACTGTGACTCCCAGTAAGGGAGAGGACTCTGATAGCAATGACTCAAGAAAAACATTTATTAACCTTATGTATTGACTTGCTCTGTAGATTCTTTTCTATTCCCCTTCCCGCCTTTTTACCCCTCTGTTCTAGTTGTCGATGTTATTGGCACCATGAAATCTGATTCAGTTCTTGAGCTATTTTTTTTTACCTCAGATTCATTTTTTATTGCTGTTATAAACCACTGGGCTTGTATTGGGCTTTTGCAGTTCTGTGGAGTTTTCCTTTTTTTCTTTTTCTTTAGTTTTAATTTTTAAACCTATTATTATTTTTCTACATTTATTCATTTGTTGGCTTTTCCTCCTGTTCTTTTCCCTTTGCACTTGATCTTTAATGTATATAAATCTTCTTTACCTACCTCTATTTAACTTTGCATATCTATTCTTTGTTTCCTTTCTATCTTTCCTTTCCTCTCAACATATTTGTTAGTTTTATTTTCATTGCTTTATTCCCCAGTTGGCACCTTGCTTTAGTTTTGTTTTCCAGTTTGTGCTTTAGTTAGTTTTGTTCTGGTAGATACAATTTTTGGTTTCGTTTGCTGGGTCAATTTGTTGTACTTTATTTTTGTTGGACTGTTGTGATTTTGCTTATGGGTGTATATGTATATGTGTATATTCAGTCACACTTTTTATTGTTGCTATAAACCTCTGCCTCTACGTGGGGCTTTTGCAGTTCTGTGTTTTCCTTTTTTCTTCCTTCCTCTGTTTTTTTTTTTCTCTCTCTTTTTTATCATTTTAACTTTTTAAAAAACTTATTATATTTTTACTACATTTATTCCTTTGTTTGCCTTTCCTACTGTTCTTTTCCCCTCGCAGTTAATCTTTAATGTATATAAATCTTCTTTATCTATCTCTATTTAACATTGCATATATATTCTTTCTTTCCTTTCCTCTTAACATATTTGTTAGTTTTGTTTTCATTATCTTATAACATACTTGGCACCTTGCTTTAGTTTTGCTTTCCAGTTTGTGCTTTAGTTAGTTTTGTTCGTAACTGGTAAATATAACTTTTGATTTACTTGGTTAGCCAGGTCAATCTACTGTTGTTGATTTTTGTTGGACTGCTTTCAGTTTACTCATGGCTTTATATGTGTATATGTATATTCCATTGTTTTAATTATTATTTGCATGATTTAATAACTACCATTTGTCTGGGGTTCATCTTTGGTTTCTCGTTTTTAGATATTTGTTTTAATCTCACTTAATGTCGTAAAAAACCACTTGTGAAATCTTTGTTCCTGACCAAAGATCAAGCCCTGAGCCTTTCAAGTGGGAGCACTGACTCCAAGACCCTAGACTACCAGAAAACTAACCTTAGGGAGTATGAAACAGTGAGAACTCACAGAAAGGAAACCACTTCAATACAAGACCTGGCATCACCCAGCCACCAGTAACACTCTATGTAGAACCCCACATCTAAAACACAAATGAAAATACAAACCCAGTTGTCAGCAAACAGGATTACCATGCCCTTCAGCCTTGCCCATCAGCGGAAAAACAAACAAACAAAAAGTCAGCACAAATTTCATCCTATCAGAAGCTAACACAAAACACTAGACCAAACTTCAGTTCAGTTCAGTTCACTTGCTCAGTCGTGTCCGACTCTTTGCACCCCATGAATCACAGCAAGCCAGGCCTCCCTGTCCATCACCCACTCCCAGAGTTCAATCAAACTCATGTCCATCGAGTCTGTGATGCCATCCAGCCATCTCATCCTCTGTCGTCCCCTTTTCCTCCTGCCCCCAATCCCTCCCAGCATCAGAGTCTTTTCCAATGAGTCAGCTCTTCGCATGAGGTGGCCAAAGTATTGGAGTTTCAGCTTCAGCATCAGTCCTTCCAATAAACACCCAAGATTTAGGATGGACTGGTTGGATCTCCTTGCATTCGAAGGAACTCTCAAGAGTCTTCTCCAACACCACAGTTCAAAAGCATCAATTCTTCGGTGCTCAGCTTTCTTCACAGTCCAATTCTTATATCCGTACATGACCACTGGAAAAACCATAGCCTTGACTAGATGGACCTTAGTTGGCAAAGTAATACCTCTGCTTTTAAATATGCTATCTAGGTTGGTCATAACTTTCCTTCTAAGGAGAAAGTGTCTTTTAATTTCATGGCTGCAGTCAACATCTGCAGTAATTATGGAGCCCCCCAAAACAAAGTCTGACTCTGTTTCCACTGTTTCCCCATCTATTTCCCATGAAGTGATGGGACCGGATGCCATAATCTTAGTTTGCTGAATGTTGAGCAACAAGCCAACATTTTCACTCTCTACTTTCACTTTCATCAAGAGGTTTCTTTGGTACCTCTTAACTTTCTGCCATAAGATGGTGTCATCTGCATATCTGAGGTTATTGATATTTCTCCCAGCAATCTTGATTACAGCTTGTGCTTCTTCCAGCCCTTCGTTTCTCCTGATGTACTCTTCATATAAGTTAAACAAGCAATGTGACAATATACAGCCTAGACATACTCCTTTTCCTATTGGGAACCAGTCTGCTGTTCCATGTCCAGTTCTAACTGCTGCTTCCCTACCCGCATACAGATTTCTCAAGAGGCAGGTTAGGTAGTCTGGTATTCCCATCCTTCAGAATTTTCCACAGTTTATTGTGATCCACACAGTCAAAGGCTTTGGCATAGTCAATAAAGCAGAAATAGATATTTTTCTGGACTCTCGTGCTTGTTGATGATCCAGGGGATGTTGACAGTTTGATCTCTAGTTCCTCTGCCTTTTCTAAAACCAGCTTGAACATCTGGAAGTTTACGGTTCACGTATTGCTGAAGCCTGGCTTGGAGAATTTTGAACGTTACTTTAGTAGCGTGTGAGATGAATGCAATTGTGTGGTAATTTGAGCATTCTTTGGCATTGCCTTTCTTTGGGATTGGAATGAAAACTGACCTTTTCCAGTCCTGTGGCCACTGCTGAGTTTTCCAAATTCACTGGCATATTGAGTGCAGCACTTTCGCAGCATCATCTTTCAGGATTTGAAATAGCTCAACTGGAATTCCTTCACCTCCACTGCCTTTGTTCATAGTGATACTTTCTAAGGCTCACTTGACTTCACATTGCAGGATGTCTGGCTCTAGATGAGTGATCACACCATCGTGCTTATCCGAGTCATGAAGATCTTTTTTGTACAGTTCTTCTGTGTATTCTTGCCCCCTCTTCTTAATATCTTCTGCTTCTGTTAGGTCCATACCATTTCTGTCCTTTATCGAGCCCATCTTTGCCTGAAATGTTCCCTTAGTATCTCTAAGTTTGCTGCAGAGATCTCTAGTCTTTCCCATTCTGTTGTTTTCCTCTGTTTCTCTACATTGATAGCCGAGGAAGGCTTTCTTATCTCTCCTTGCTATTCTTTGAAATTCTGCATTCAGATGCTTATATCTTTCCTGTTCTCCTTTGCTTTTTGCTTCTCTTCTTTTCATATCTATCTGTAAGCCCTCCTCAAACAGCCATTTTGCTTTTTTGCATTTCTTTTCCGTGGGGATGGTCTTGCTCCCTGTCTTCTGTACAGTGTGACGAACCTCCATCCATAGTTCATCAGGCACTCTATCAGATCTAGTCGCTTAAATCTATTTCTCACTTCCACTGTATAATCATAAGGGATTTGATTTAGGTCATACCTGAATGGTCTAGTGGTTTTCCCCACTTTCTTCAGTTTAAGTCTGAATTTGGCAATAAAGAGTTCATGATCTGAGCCACAGTCAGCTCCCGGTCTTGTTTTTGCTGACTATATAGAGCTTCTCCATCTTTGGCTGCAAAGAATATAATCAGTCTGATTTCGATGTTGACCATCTGGTGATGTCCATATGTAGAGTCTTCTTTTGTGTTGATGGAAGAGAGTGTTCATAATGACCAGTGCGTTCTCTTGGCAAAACTCTATTAGCCTTTGCCCTGCTTCATTCCATGCTCCAAGGCCAAATTTGCCTGTTTGGCCTTGGTGTTTCTTGACTTCCTACTTTTGCATTCCAGTCCCCTATAATGAAAAGAACATCTTTTTTGGGTGTTTGTTCTAAAAGGTCTTGTAGATCTTCATAGAACCGTTCAACATCAGCTTCTTCACCGTTACTGGTTGGGGCATAGGCTTGGATTACTGTGATGTTGAATGTTTTGCCTTGGAAACGAACAGAGATCATTCTGTCGATTTTGAGATTGCATCCAAGTACTGCATTTTGGACTCTTTTGTTGACCATGATGGCTACTCCATTTCTTCTAAGGGATTCCTGCCCACAGTAGTAGATATAATGGTCATCTGAGTTAAACTCATCCATTCCAGTCCGTTTTGGTTCACTGATTCCTAGAATGTCGACGTTCACTCTTGCCATCTCTTGTTTGACCACTTCCAATTTGCCTTGATTCATGGACCTGACATTCCAGGTTCCTATGCAATCTTGCTCTATACAGCATCGGACCTTGCTTCTATTACCAGTCACATCCACAACTGGGTATTGTTTTTGCTTTGCCTCCATCCCTTCATTCTTTCTGGAGTTATTTCTCCACTGATCTTAAGTAGCAGATTGGGCCCCCTGCGCTTAGTGTGCCAGTTGCAGCCGCCTGTGCTCAGTCAAGGTAAGGAGCAGCAGCTGTGCTTTGCTGGAGCAGCCGTGAAGAGATACCCCATGCCCAAGGAAAGAGAACCGAATAAGATGGTAGGTGTTGCAAAGGGCATCAGAGGGCAGACACACTGAAACCATACTCACAGAAAACTAGTCAATCTAATCACACTAGGACCACAGCCTTGTCTAACTCAAAGAAACTAAGCCATGCCCACGGGGAAACCCAAGACGGGCACGTCATGGTGGAGAAGTCTGACAGAATGTGGTCCACTGGAGAAGGGAATGGCAAACCACTTCAGTATTCTTGCCTTGAGAACCCCATGAACAGTATGAAAAGGCAAAATGATAGGATACTGAAAGAGGAACTCCCCAGGTCAGTAGGTGCCCAAAATGCTACTGGAGATCAGTGGAGAAATAACTCCAGAAAGAATAAAGGGATGCAGCGAAAGCAAAAACAATACCCAGCTGTGGATGTGACTGGTAATAGAAGCAAGGTCCAGTGCTGTAAAGAGCAATATTGCTTAGGAACCTGGAATGTTAGGTCCATGAATCAAGGCAAATTGGAAATGGTCAAACAAGAGATGGCAAGAGTGAACGTTGACATTCTAGGAATCAGCGAACTATAATGGACCAGAATGGGTGAATTTAACTCAGATGACCATTATATCTACTACTGCGGGCAGGAATCCCTTAGAAGAAATGGAGTAGCCATCATGGTCAACAAAAGAGTCCAAAATGCAGTACTTGGATGCAATCTCAAAATCGACAGAATGATCTCTGTTCGTTTCCAAGGCAAACCATTCAACATCACAGTAATCCAAGCCTATGCCCCAACCAGTAACACTGAAGAAGCTGAAGTTGAACAGTTTTATGAAGACCTACAAGACCTTTTAGAACAAACACCCAAAAAAGATGTTCTTTTCATTATAGGGGACTGGAATGCAAAAGTAGGAAGTCAAGAAACACCAAGGCCAAACAGGCAAATTTGGCCTTGGAATGTGGAATGAAGCAGGGCAAAGACAAATAGAGTTTTGCCAAGAAAATGCACTGGTCATAGCAAACACCCTCTTCCAACAACACAAGAGAAGACTCCACACATGGACATCACCAGATGGTCAACATCAAAATCAGATTGATTATATTCTTTGCAGCCAAAGATGGAGAAGCTCTATACAGTCAACACAAATAAGACCGGGAGCTGACTGTGGCTCAGATCATGAACTCGTATTACCAAATTCAGACTTAAACTGAAGAAAGTGGGGAAAACCACTAGACCATTCAGGTATGACCTAAATCAAATCCCTTATGATTATACAGTGGAAGTGAGAAATAGATTTAAGGGCCTAGATCTGATAGATAGAGTGCCTGATGAACTATGGAACGAGGTTCGTGACATTGTACAGGAGACAGGGAGCAAGACCATCCCCACGGAAAAGAAATGCAAAAAAGCAAAATGGCTGTCTGGGGAGGACTTACAAATAGCTGTGAAAAGAAGAGAAGTGAAAAGCAAAGGAGAACAGGAAAGATATAAGCATCTGAATGCAGAATTTCAAAGAATAGCAAGGAGAGATAAGAAAGCCTTCCTCGGCTATCAATGTAGAGAAACAGAGGAAAACAACAGAATGGGAAAGACTAGAGATCTCTGCAGCAAACTTAGAGATACTAAGGGAACATTTCAGGCAAAGATGGGCTCGATAAAGGACAGAAATGGTATGGACCTAACAGAAGCAGAAGATATTAAGAAGAGGGGGCAAGAATACACAGAAGAACTGTACAAAAAAGATCTTCATGACCTGGATAAGCACGATGGTGTGATCACTCATCTAGAGCCAGACATCCTGCAATGTGAAGTCAAGTGAGCCTTAGAAAGTATCACTATGAACAAAGGCAGTGGAGGTGAAGGAATTCCAGTTGAGTTATTTCAAATCCTGAAAGATGATGCTGCGAAAGTGCTGCACTCAATATGCCAGTGAATTTGGAAAACTCAGCAGTGGCCATGGGAGTGGAAAAGGTCAGTTTTCATTCCAATCCCAAAGAAAGGCAATGCCAAAGAATGCTCAAATTACCACACATTTGCATTCATCTCACACGCTACTAAAGTAACGTTCAAAATTCTCCAAGCCAGGCTTCAGCAATACGTGAACCGTAAACTTCCAGATGTTCAAGCTGGTTTTAGAAAAGGCAGAGGAACCAAAGACCAAACTGTCAACATCTGCTGGATCATGGAAAAAGCAAGAGAGTTCCAGAAAACATCCATTTCTGCTTTATTGACTATGCCAAAGCCTTTGACTGTGTGGATCACAGTAAACTGTGGAAAATTCTGAGAGAGATGGGAATACCAGACCACCTAACCTGCCTCTTCAGAAACTGTATGCATTTCAGGAAGCAACAGTTAGAACTGGATATGGAACAACAGACTGTTTCCGAATAGGAAAAGGAGTACGTCAAGGCTGTATATTGTCACTCTGCTTATTTAACTTCAATGCAGAGTACATCATAAGAAACACTGGGCTGGAAGAAGCACAAGCTGGAATGAAGATTGCTGGGAGAAATATCAATAACCTCAGACATGCAGATGACACCACCCTTATGGCAGAAGGTGAGGAGGAACTAAAAAGCCTCTTGATGAAAGAGAAAGAGGAGAGTGAAAAAGTTGGCTTAAAGCTCAACATTCAGGAAACGAAGATCATGGCATCCGGTCCCATCACTTCATGGGAAATAGATGGGGAAACAGTGTCAGACTTTATATTTTTGAGCTCCAAAATAACTGCAGATGGTGACTGCAGGCATGAAATTACAAGACACTGACTCCATGGAAGGAAAGTTATGACCAGCCTAGATAGCATATTCAAAAGCAGAGATATTACTTTGCTGACTAAGGTCTGTCTAGTCAGGGCTATGGTTTTTCCAGTAGTCTTGAATGGATGTGAGAGTTGGACTGTGAGAAAGGCTAGCACTGAAGAATTGATGCTTTTGAACTGTGGAGTTGGAGAAGACTCTTGAGAGTCCCTTGGACTGCAAGGAGATCCAAGCAATCCATTCTGAAGGAGATCAGCCCTGGGATTTCTTTGGAAGGAATGATGCTAAAGCTGAAGCTCCCGTAATTTGGCCACCTCATGTGAAGAGTTGACTCATTGGAAAAGACTCTGATGCTGGAAGGAATTGGGGGCAGGAGGAGAACGGGACGACAGGGGATGAGATGGCTGGATGGCATCACGAACTCAATGGATGCGAGTCTGAGTGAACTCCGGGAGTTGGTGATGGACAGGGAGGCCTGGTGTGCTGCGATTCATGGGGTCGCAAAGAATCGGACACGACTGAGCGACTGAAGTGAACTGAACTGAACCGACCCGGGGAGTTTCCAGTTCAGTTTCCTATCATTTTGCCTTTTCATAGTGTTCATGGGGTTCTCCAGGCAAGATACTGAAGTGGTTTGCCATTCCCTTCTCCAGGGGACCACATTCTATCAGACCTCCCCACCATGACCCTCCCATCTTGGGTGGCCCCAGACGGCATGGCTTAGTTTCATTGAGTTCTCAAGGCTGTGGTCCTTGTGATCAGATTGGCTAGTTTTCTGTGATTATGGTTTCAGTGTGTCTGGCCTCTGATTCTCTCTCGCAAAACCTACCATCTTACTTGGGTTTCTCTTACCTCAGACATGGGGTATCTCTTCACGGCTGCTCCTTACCTTGAATGAGGAGTATCTCCTCACGGCCACCCCTCCTGACCTTGGACGTGGAGTAGCTCCTTTCGGCCCTCCTGCGTCAGCGCATCCTCAGCTCCTTGGAGGTGGGGTTGCTCCTCTTGGCCGCCTCCCATGACCTTGGGCATGTGGTAGCTCCTCTTGGCCACCGCCCTGGCCTCAGGCCTGTGGTAGCTCCTCTCGCCTGCTGCCCCTGACCTCCATCGTTGGGTAGCTCTTCTCGACCAGCACCCCTCACCTCGGAAATTGGGTAAATCCTCTTGGCTGCCGCCCCTGAACTCAGACATGGGGTAGCTCCTTTTGGCCGCTCCTGTGCTGATGCAGCCTGGCACTCTTGGTCTCACCCCTGACCTTGGGCGAGGGGTAGCTCCTCGGACCAACTTTAGGTCAGAAAACAAACGGAAGAAATAATTCAGCCTTGAAGGCTGGGAAAAGGAGACCTCAAAGATAGTCAGTTTTTAAAAAAATGAAAAAGCAGAGAAATACTACACAAATGAAGGTACAAACTAGAAACACAGAAATCCAAATGAATGAAGATGATATAGGCAAACTACCTGAAAAACAATTCAGAATAATGATAATAAAGATGATCAAAAACCTTAAAAAAAGAATGGATAAAATGCAAGAATCAACTAACACAGACCTAGAAAAATTAAAGAATAAACATACAGAAACAATCAACAGAATTACTGAAATTAAAAGTACTCTAGAAGGAGTCAATAGCAAAATATCCGAAGCAGAAGAACGAATCAGTGAGCTGGAAGATGAAATGGTGGAAATAACTTCTGAAGAGCAAAATAAAAAGAATGGAAAGAACTGAAGATATTCTCAGAGACCTCGAGCAATATCAAATGCACCAAAATTTGAACTGTAGGGGTCCCAGAAGAAGAAGAGAAAAAGAAATGTTGCGAGAAAAATTTTGAAGAGATTATATTTGAAAATTTCCCCAACATGGAAAAGGAAATAGTCATTCAAGTACAAAAGCCACAAAGAGTCCCATATAGGATAAACCCGGAGAAAAATATGCCATAACACATACTAATCGAACTTCCAAAGACTAAACACAAAGAATATTGAAAGCAGCAAGGGAGAAGCAACAAATAACAAAAAAGGAAAATCCCGTACAACTAACAGCTGATCTTTCAGCAGAAACTCTGCAGGCCAGAAAGGAATGGAAGGATATGTTTAAAGTATTTAAAGGGAACAATCTACAACCAAGATTACTATACCTGGCAAGGATCTCATTCAGAATTGATGGAGAAATAAAAAGCTTTTCAGACAAGCAAAAGTTAAGAGAATTCAGTATCACCAAACCATCTTTACAACATATGTTAAAGGGACTTATATAGTCAAGAAATACAAGAGATGAAAAAAGATGTACAAAACCAACCCCAAACAATTAAGAAAATGGCAATAGGAACATATATCTCAATACTTACTTTAAATATAAATGGATTTAATGCTTCAACCAAAAGACACAGACTGGCTGAATGGATACAAAAACAAGACCCGTGTACATAATGTCTACAAGAAACCCACTTCAGACCTCAAGAGGTCAAAACCTCAAGTGAGGTCACTTCAGACCTCACTTGAAACCACCTATAGACTGAAAGTGAGAGGATGGAAAAATATATTTCATGCAAATGGGAAGCAAAAGAATGCTGGAGTAGCAATCATCATATCAGACAAAATAGACCTTAAAATAAAGATTACAAAAGATATGGAAGGAAACTCCATAATGAACAAGGTATCAATCCAAGAGGAAGATATAATTGTAAATATCTATGGACCCAGCATAGGAGCACTTCAGTACATAAGACAAAAACTTACAGACAGAAAAGGAGAAATTCACAGTAACACAATAAGAGTAGGAGACTTTAACACCCCAATCTCACCAATGGACAGATCATCAAAACAGAAAATTAATAAGGAAACACAAGTTTTAAATGATGCATGTGATGAGATGGATCTCATTGATATCTTTAGGATATCCCATCCAAATCCAGAAGAATACACCTTTTCAAATGTACATGGAACATTCTCCAGGATAGACCACATCTTGGGTCACAAATCAAACCTCAGTAAATTTAAGAAAATAGAAATCATATCAAGCATCTTATCTGACTACAACGCTATGAGACTAGATACCAGTTACAAGGAAAATATGTAGAAAACAAACACGTGGAGATTATACTGTAAGTTTCTAAATAACCAACCAGTTATAGAAGAAACCGAAAGGGAAATCAAAAAATTTCTAGAAACAAATGACGATGAAAACACAACTCAACCTATGGGTTGCATCAAAAGCAGTTTTAAGACGGAAGTTTATAGAAATAACATCCTACCTCAAGAAACAAGAAAAGCATCGAATAGACAACCTAACTTTACACCTAAAGCAAGTGGAAAAAGAACAAAAACCCTCAAAAGTAGTAGATTGAAAGAAATCATAAATATCCGAGCAGAAATAAATGAAAAATAAATGAAAGAAACAATAGTAAAGATTAATAAAACTTAAAGCTGGTTCTTTGAGAAGATAAAATTTACAAACATTTAGCCAGACTCGTCTTAAAAAAAAGAGAGGAGAATCAAATCAACAAAATTAGAAATGAAAAAGGAGTGGTTACAATGACAATGCAGAAATACAAAGGACTATAAGAGACTATTTTGAACAACTATATGGCAATAAAGTGGATAACCTGTAAGAAATGGACAGGTTCTTAAAAAAGTTCAATCTTACAAGACTGAACCATGAAGAAATAGAAATTACAAACAACCTAATTACAAACACTGAAATTGAAGCTGTGATCAAAAATCTCCAAGAAAACAAAAGCCCAGGACCAGATGGCTTCATGGGAGAATTCTATCAAACATTTAGAGAAGAGATAATGTCTGTCCTTCTGAAACTCTTTCAAAAATTTGCAGAGGAAGGAGCACTTCCAAACTCATTCTATGAGGCCAGCATCACCCTGACACCAAAGACAAACACAAAAAAAGACACACAAAGACAACACAAACACAAAGACAACACACAAAAAAGAAAACTACAGGCCAATATCACTGATGAACATACCTGCAAAAATCCTTAACAAAATTATAGCAAACAGAATTCACCAACACATCAAAAATCTCATACACCATGATCAATTTGGGTTTATTCCAGGGATGCAAGGATTCTTCAGTGTTTGCAAATCAATGTGATACACCATATTAACAAATTGAAAGACAAAAACCATATAATCTCAATAGATGCAGTAAAATCCTTGGACAAAATTCGGCACCCATTTATGATTAAAAATCTTCAAAACTGGGCATAGAAGGAACCTACCTCAACATAGTAAAGACCTTATATGATAAGCCTACAGCAGACATTATTCTCAATGGTGAAAAACTGAAAGCATTCCCCCTAAGATCAGGAACAAGACCGGGGTTGTCTACTTTCTCGACTATTATTCAAAATAGTTCTGAAAGTCCTAGCTAGTTCTCCATAAACAAATGGAGAGATATTCCATCCTCCTGGGTAGGAAGAATCAATAATGTGAAAATGACTATACTATGAAAGGCAATCTACAGATTCAATGCCATCCCTATCAAATTATCAATGGAATTTTTCATAAAACTAGAACAAAAAATTTCAGAATTCATATGGAAACACAAAAGACCCTGAATAGCCAAAGTAGTCCTGAGAAAGAAGAATGGAGTTGGAGGAATAAACCTTCCTGACTTCTGATTTTACTGCAGAGCTACAGTCATCAAGACAATATGGTCCTGGCACAAAAACAGAAATATAGACCAATGTAACAAGACAGAAAGCCCAGAAATAAACCCAAGTGCCTATGGGTACCTTATTTTTGACAAAGGAGTCAAAAAATATACAATGGGGCAAAGGCAACCTCTTCAATAAATGGTGCCGGTAAAACTGGACAGCTACATGTAAGAGAATGAAATTAGATCACTTCCTAACCCCATACACAAAGATAACCTCAAAATGGATTAAAGACCTAAATGTAAGACCACAAACTATAAACCTCTTAGAGGGAAACATAGGCAAAACACACAATGACATAAATCAAGGCAGGATCCTCTCTATGGTCCACCTTCTAGGTTCAGTTCATTACAGTTGCTCAGTCATGTCTGACTCTTGGCGACGCCATGGACTGCAGCATTCCAGGCTTTCCTGTCCATTGCCAGCATCCAGAGCTTACTTAAACTCATCAAGTTGGTGATGCTGTCCAACCATCTCATCCTCTTTGTCCCCTTCTCTTCCTGCCTTCAAGTCTTTCCCAGCATCAGGGTCTTTTCCAGTGAGTCAGTTCTTCCCATCAGATGGCCAAAGTATTGGAGTTTCAGCTTCAGCATCAGCCCTTCCAATGAATATTCAGGACTGAGTTCTTTCAGGATGGACTGGTTGTATAGGGACTCTCAAGAGTTTTCTCAAACACTACAGTTCAAAAGCATCAATTCTTCTGTGCTCAGCTTTCTTTATCATCCAAATATCACATCCATACATGACTAGTGGAAAAAGCATAGCGTTGACTAGACAGACCTTTGTTGACAAGGTAATGTCTCTCCTTTTTAATATGCTGTCTAGGTTTGGAATAACTTTTCTTCCAAGGAGCAAGTATCATTTAATTTCATGGCTAAAGTCACCATCTGCAGTGATTTTGGAGCCCCCAAAAGTAAAGTCACTCACTGTTTCAGTTGTTTCCCCATCTATTTGGCATGAAGTGATGGGACTGGATGCCATGATCTTAGTTTTCTGAATGTTAAGTTTTAAGCCAACTTTTTCATTCTCTTTCACTTTCGCCAGGAGGCTCTTTAGTTCTTTGCTTTCTGCCATAAGGGTGGTATCACCTGCATATCTGAGGTTATTGATATTTCTCCTAGCAGTCGTGATTCCAGCTTGTGCTTCATCCAGTCTGGCATTTTGCATGATGTACTCTGCATATAATTTAAATAAGCAGGGTGACAATATACCGCCTTGATGTACTCCTTTCCCTATTTCAAACCAGTCTGTTGTTCCATATCCAGTTCCAACTGTTTATTCTTGATCTGCATCCAGATTTCTCAGGAGGCAGGTCCAGTGGTCTGGTGTTTCCATCTCTTATTTTCCACAGTTCGTTGTGATCCACACAGTCCAAGGCTTTGGTATAGTCAATAAAGCAGAAGTAGATGTTTTTCTAAAGTTTTCTTGCTTTTTCTATGATCCAGTGGATGCAAATTGATCTCTGGTTCCTCTGCCATTTCTAAATCCAGCTTGAACATCTGGAAGTTCATGGTTCACATACTGTTGAAGCCTGGTTTGGAGAATTTTGAACATTGCTAGCTTGTGAGATGAGTTCAATTGTGTGGTAGTTTGAACATTCTTTGGCATTGCCTTGGGTTGGAATGAAAACTGACCCTTTCCAGTCCTGTGGCCACTGCTGAGTTTTCCAGATTTGCTGGCATATTGAGTGAGCACTTTCACAGCATCATCTTTTAAGATTTGAAATAGCTCAACTTGAATTCCATCACCTCCACTAGCTTTGCTCATAGTAATGTTTCCTAAGGTCTGCATGACTTCTTATTCCAGGATGTCTGGCTCTAGGTGAGTGATTACTCCATCGCCATTATCTGGGTCACAAAGATCTTTTTTATATAGTTCTTCTGTGTATTCTTGCCACCTCTTCGTAATATCTTTTGCTTCTGTTAGGTCCATACCATTTCTGTCCTTTATCGAGCCCATCTTTGCATGAAATGTTCCCTTGGTATCTCTAATTTTCTTGAAGAGATCTCTAGCCTTTTCCATTCTATTGTTTTTCTCTATCTCTTTTCATTGATCAGTGAGGAAGGCTTTCTTATCTCTCCTTGCTGTTCTTTGGAACTCTGCATTCAAATGAATATATCTTTTCTTTTCTCCTTTGCCTTTTGCATCTTTTCTTTTCTCAGCTATTTGTCAGGCCTCCTTGGACTACCATTTTGCCTTTTTGCATTTCTTTTTCTTTGGGATGGTCTTGATCACAGCCTCTTGTACAATGTCATGAACCTTTGTCCATAGTTCTTCAGGTACTCTAGTCTATCGGATCTAATCTTTGAATCTATTTGTCACTTTCAGTGTATAATCATAAGGGATTTGATTTATGTCATACCTGAATGGTTAGTGGTTTTCCCTACTCTCTTTATTTTAAGTCTGAATTTGGTGGTATGGAATTCATGATCCAAGCCATAGTCAGTTCCCAGTCTTGTTTTTACTAACTGTATAGAGCTTCTGCATCTTTTGCTGCAAAGAATATAATTAATCTGTTTCAGTACTGACCATCTGGTGATGTCCATGTGTAGAGTCTTCTCTTGTGTTGTTGGAAGAGGGTGTTTGCTATGACCAGTGCATTCTCTTGACATAACTGTTAGCCTTTGCCCTGCGTCATTTTGTGCTCCAAGGCCAAATTTGCCTGTTACTCCCGGTATCTCTTGATTTCCTACTTTTGCATTCCAATGCTTCTTGGCCTTTTGGCTAAGATCAAGTGGTGGCTCAGACGGAAAGCATCTGTCTACAATGTGAGAGACCTGGGTTTAATCCCTGGGTTGGGAAGTTCCCTGGAGAAGGAAACAGCAACCCACTTCAGTACTCTTGCCTAGAAAATCCCATGGACGGAGGAGCCTGGTGTCCATGGGGTCGCAAAGAGTTGGACACGACTGAGCGACTTCACTCACTAGTGAAAAGGATCTTTTTTTGGTGTTAGTTCGAGAAGGTCTTCGTAGAACTATTCAACTTTAGTTTCTTCAACATTACCTCCTAGCATAACTGAAATAAAAACAAAAGTAAACAAGTAGGACCTGATGAAACTTAAAAGCTTTTGCATAGCAAAGGAAACTATAAGCAAGGTGAATAGACAACCCTCAGAATAGGAGAAGATGATAGCAAATGAAACAATTGACAAAGGATTAATTTCCAAAATATACAAGCAGCTCATACAACACAGTGCCAGAAAAACAAACAACCTAATCAAAAAGTGGGAAAAGGACTTAAACATACATTACTTAAACATACATACAAAGAAGACATACAGATGGCTAACACATGAAAAGATGCTCAACATCACTCATTATTAGAGAAATGCAAATCAAAATTACAATGAGATATCACCTCACACTAGTCAGAATGGCCATCATCAAAAAGTCTACAAACAATAAATGCTGGAGAGGGTGTGGTGAAAAGGAAATGCTCTTGCATTATGGTGGGAATGTAAATTGATACAGCCACTATGGACAACAGTGTTGAGATTCCTTAGAAAACTAGGAATAAAACCACCATATGACCCAGCAATCTCACTCTTGGGCATATACCCTGATGAAATAAAAATTTCAAAAGATACATGTATCACATTGTTCATTACAGCACTATTTACAATAGGTAGAATATGGAAGCAACCTCTATGTCCTTTGACAGATGAATGGATAAAGAAGTTGTGGTACATATATGCAATGGAAAATTACTCAGCCATAAAAAGGAACACATTTGAGTCAGTTCTGACGAGGTGGATGAACCTAGAACCTATTATGCAGAGTGAAGTGAGTCAGAAAGAGAATGATAAATATCCTATTCGAATGCATATATATGGAATATAGAAAAATGATACTGAATAATTTATTCACAGGGCAACAGTGGAGAAACAGACATAGAGAATAGACTTAAGGACGTGGGGAGGGGGAGGAGAAGGTGAGATGTGTGGAAAGAGTAACATGGAAACTTACATTACCATATGTAAGATAGCTAGCCAAGGGGGATTTGCTGTATGCTTCAGGAAACTCAAACAGGGGCTCTGTATCCATCTAGAGGGGTGGGATGGGGAGGGAGATGGGAATGAGGTTCAAAAGAGAGGGGACATATATGTACCTATGGCTGATTCATGTTGAGGCTTGACAGAAAACAACAAAGTTCTGTAAAGCAATTATCCTTCAATTAAAAAAAAAAAAGGAAAAAATAATAAATCCAGTATAGAACTTATCTTGGTGAAAATCAAGTCAGTAATGGAAAAAAAATTATGAAAACATTCAAAATGCAGATGATAGCAATTAGATGTTAGAGTATACATCTAGCATAGTGAATCAGAGAAGTAATTTAAGCTTCATAAAATAAAAGCTTTGATAGCAAAGAAAACAAGAAAAGTTGCTGTTCAAAACTGTTTCTTAAACAAATATACTCTTACTGTAAATTTCCCCTCTCCCCCAAAAAATCCAAAGCTTTAAGGATATAATTCAGAATAAAATGCTGCTGGGTTTGTTTTAGTTAATCCATGTATTGGTTGAGGATTGTTTTATTTTCTATGTGGCTAGCTAGTGCTGCCAGCATCATTTTTTTAACTGTTTAATTTCTGTTGGAATAAACTAGCATCATTCTTGAACAATTCGTACTTCCCTTACTGATGTTGAAATATTACCTCTCATATCCCTGTTTCCATATATATTTGGTCTGTTTCTTTGTTTTCTACCTGTTCCTTGGCCTATTTATTGATTCTAGTAAAATAACACAAGTTTTTACTACTATAGAAGTTTTCTTACTGCTTTTCACTTAAGACTAAGTGGTACTATAAACATTGAAAAATGAATCTTGCTGACTGATATCGAATGCAAATGGAAGATGGCTGGCTAGTAAGATAACCTCCCTCCCCAGAGTGCCTGCCCATTCTTTTCTGCATCTATCATTTAATTTCTCTGCTTGACAAAATATATCAGTTGTGCATGCTTTTATTTGCTTGTAACATAAAAACCGATTGTATTGTCTTAAAAATAAAGTTTATGCACATGTACACATATAAGATGGCTGGATGGCATCACCAACTCAATGGACGTGAGTTTGGGTGAACTCCGGGAGTTGGTGATGGACAGGGAGGCCTGGTGTGCTGCAATTCATGGGGTCGCAAAGAGTCGGACACAACTGAGCAACTGAACTGAACTGACACATATGTGTGTATGTAAACTATCACATAATGGGACATTGAGAGAGAGAGTGACTACAGTGTTGATTGACTCAAGTCCTCAAAATTATCAGGAAGTAAGGCTTAATCTTGGGACTGATTTTTCTAAAACAGCTGCCAGTAGCAGTCAAAGCTACTTATTTATGCTTTTGATTTTTGTTCCACAGAAGAAAATTAACCTTACCTTTAGTTATGCATTAACTAGAACAGTTTAGGACAGTACCCACTGTAGGTCAATAATTATAAAGAATGCCATATACAGAAAGGCATTATATAGCATTATGAGAAGAGGCTATGATTATTGTGAAAAGACTCAGATCTCACTTTGGGGATTGGGGTCTACTCTGATACCACTGTAAATGAAATGTTTCTGAGTTGGATGAGAGTGTGTTAAACATAACATCAGCTTTATTTTTTCCCAAACTTGTTTAATCTTGCTGTATTCATTATTCTGATCATATAATTTATTTCAATATTATAAATAATGACTATCTTTTTTTTTAATAACTGTAAAGTTGTCACACAGACACACACACACACACACACACACTCTCTTTCTCCCTCAGAAATCACATATAAGCATCAAGGAAATATCAATTCCATCTCTGTACTAACAAGGAGAATGAAAGTCCAGACTGCAAAATGTGAGCATGCCTGCCAGAAACATGGTAGATCAAGCAGAAGTGTGGGGGAAAGTACAAGGAGGATCACACAGTTTAAGATCTGAGAATGAGTTTAAAAAATATTCTCCCAGGTGAAGAGAAAACCCTGAAGTGCCATTCCAAGAACACTTGTTTGCAACAGCAGGACTATATTATAAGGTGTGGAGCAGATACTTCCTCTGTCTATAAGAAATAGATTGTTTATGTGGTATAAGGAGAACCTATTCTACATTTTTCATTTTTCCCACTAATCAAATAAAGGCTAAAAAGTAGAATAATTGACATAAACTTATTTCATATAGAAAATAGCTTGTAGTATGACCAGGTTTGAGCATTAAACTAGGAGTATACATACAAAGACGTTGTGAGGATAAAAATGAAGAATAGAAAAAAAGAAATGTCAGGCAAAGGAAGTACACCAGAAAAATATGGCTATGAACAGACAAAAAAATATGCTCAAATATATTTATCATGAATTAAGAATAAGAACTCTTGTGAAGTAGTCACAAGAACATAAGACAGAGATAAGAAAAAATCAAGGTAGAGATAAAAAGAAAGAAAAGGTGATGAAACTTTTTTTTTAAGTAGAGAAGGAGAGGTCTCACAGAAGTGAAATTTATAAATAGCCCAAGGGAGAATTAACAATGCTGAAAATACAAGGGACACAGAAGACAGTAATGAGAAAAGCATATAAAGTGAAAAGGAAATTGATTTAAAGTTTTTTGAAGATAAAGAAAATTACAGTACTAGAAAAATGAGTAAAACATACATAATTGGAATTCCTAAAAAATAAAACAATAAATATTTAACAATCCAGTTCCAGAACACTGTCAGAGTAAAAGAAACTTGATTGTATAAGTGAAAAAAGACATTGAATTTGAAAGAAAGGAAAAAGTTACTACATTTTACTTCAGAGATAAATAAGAGAAAAAGGAACCTCCCAACAACTGTTGGTGGGAATGTAAACTGATATAGCCATTATGAAGAAAAGTACGGAGATTCCTTAAAAAAACTAGGACTAAATATACCATATGACCCAGCAACCCCACTACTGGGCATATTCCCTGATGAAACCACAGTTCTAAAAGGCATATGTACTGCAGTGTTCATTGCAGCGCTATTTGCAATAGCCAGGACCTGGGAGCAACCTAGATGTCCATCGACTGATGAATGGATAAAGAAGATGTGGTACATATATACAATGGAATATTACCCAGCTATAAAAAATGAATTTGAGTCAGTTCTAGGGAAGTGGGTGAACCTAGAGCCTACAGAGTGCAGTAAATCAGAAAGAAAAACCATGTATTAACCTATATATAAGGAATCTAGAAAAACAGTGTCAATGAACCTATTTGCAGGGAAGGAATGGAGATGCAGATGTGGAGAATGGACTTGTAAACATGGTGGGAAAGGGAGAGAAAGAGGGGGATGAATGGAGAAAGTAGCATCAACGTATGAGTAGCTGGTGAGAAGTTGCTGTATGACACAGGGAGCCCAACCTGGTGCTCTGTGATAACCTACAGGGGTGGTATGAGAGAAGGGAAGGGAGGCTCAAGAGAGAACAGATATATGTATAATCATGGCTGATTCACATATTATATGGCAGAAACCAACACAACATTGTAAAGCAGTTTTACTCCAATTAAAAAAGAGGAGAGGAGAGAAATTTAGAAGAAGAAGAAAGAGGAAGTGGAAAAAAAAGAATAATAAGAATTTTCATGTGCGCTCTTTTGAATGCTGTTTGGGTTTAGGATTTTTATATAATCATGGATTTTTTAGCTTATGAGCATTATAGAATCTTCATTCAAGGATAGTATCTGTTTTCAAAACTTAGAAAAGGAACTGTTCAGTGTTTAATCAATTTTAATATCTTGATTTTTCTTGTTAACAGGAAACTAGAAAAGTTTTTGAATTTCAAAAATCTTCAAACCTGTTTAAAGGAAGCCAGTCTACTAGATTATTATGTATCTGGATTTTTGTGGGCAAAAGGAATGGACTTTTCTGTTATTCAATATTCAAAATTTATGACTTTACTAGATATGCTACTTCATAATCTTAGAAGTAAGTACATTACTTTTTCTTTTTTTAAGAAAAGAAAATTTAGTCCACTGTCTAAATGAATTTTCTCAAGCAAAAGCTCCTAATTTCATTGTAAATCCTACAATGAAAATTATGTGTTTTTTCCTTGGGTATATATAGCAAGAATATTCTTCATAACTTCATTAAGTTGTAAAGTGTTAATACTTAACAAGGTTAATGTTCTCTTAATAATGAATTTGCCAGATATATTACTTTAATTTTGAAATCTCATCAGTGTCATCATCCCAAAAATATCAAGTAATTCAGATTTATCTAGATATTTTTTATTGTTTGAGCTGTTTTCATCTTATCTTACATTTAAATATTACTGTAATATCAGGTTTGCTGTTAAGAGGAGGTACTTTGTTCAGTATCAAAGCCCCATGAAATAGACATTAGTCCCATACACTTAGATTTTGTGAGTTTTTTTATTTTCTGAAATGAGTTACTACAGGAAATTTGGAAATTCTTCCTTGGAGCAGTTTTAAATGTGATGACTTTTGTTTGAGAATAAACAGAGTTACTTTCTTGGAAGGAGGAAAAGAAGGAAATCTGTCATTACTTATTGCCAGCTTTGTCCTAGGCAGTATGTTTGGTTCCAATCTTCAACATACATTGTAAAGTGCAGAACAACTGCAGGGGAGGTATCATAACCCCTATATCATAGTTGAGCAAGCGGTCCAAGGTGCATAGTTGATAAATGGCAGAACTAAAACATGAATCTTACTGTATAATCAAAAGACCATGAACACAATAAATGTCAAAGTATTTCTAACGCCACAGAAAAACCTGCTTGTGTCTACGGGAGGCAGCTTTGCTTCCTTCCTTCCTTCCTTCCTTCATTTCTTCCTTCCATTTTGTCTCTTTTGATTATTTGCCTGTTTTTAGTTTCTTTTTTAAAAAAATTTGGGGAGATAGAAGTCCTTTCTACCCCTAAAGTATTGTCACCATTGTCCTACTAAAATTTATGGAGGACTTTTGATCACACAAAGTTTATTTTGTTCCTTGTATCATTTTCTAACTTTTCAGAAGCAGTGAAATACTGTGTTAGCAAAATTAATTGAGGAGTCACTCACACCTTATGTATTCTTCCTGCTTCTCATCACTCTTAACAAGGGAAGCATTGGTAGTTTTTGTATGTGAGGAAGAGAAATCCGTATTTTCCTTCTCTGCAAATAGGAGAATTTCATTTTATCTTTACTTAGGTATGTGGTGCCGTGTTAAAAACTAATAATGTCCAATAGAAGAAAAAAATAATTATACTTGACAGTGAGAAATATTGTATGATATTAACTGACTGATTTCAGATTATTCTGTACCTAATATAAAACTAAAACAGAAAGTGAGGTCTTAGGTAGTTTTGAGAATTCAGTCTTTTGCAGTACTATTTTATTAAGAGCCCTGATAAATAATATAACATTGTTTCAGTGTCAAATTGTTGAACTATAATCTTCCAAAAAAGAATTCTTAGTAAATCATCACAAAAACAGACTTTGGCTGTTTTTTCCCTCATGACACAAATATTTGTGGAATCTTTGAGTACTACAGGTCTCGAAACATTCTTTCAATACTATTGTCAAAATTGCTAGGCAGACAAAGAACTGTGTGGATCTCATCCTGCATGGAAAATATTAATAACTAGATACCAACAATAAGATAAAATGGGCTGGTGCACTGGGATGACCCAGAGAGATGATATGGGGAGGGTGGTGGGAGGGGGGTTCAGGATTGGGAACTCATGTACACCCTTGGCGGATTCATGTCAATGTATGGCAAAACCAATACAGTATTGTAAAGTAAAAAAAAAACTAAAAATAAAAAATAAAGAGCACCAAAAAAATAAATAAAAATAAAATGACAAGATTTAAAAAAAAAGATGAAATGGATATTGAAATTAGATGACAAAGACTTCAAAACAGCTACAAGAGCTTAAAAGAACTGTTGTGAACATTGTTGAAACAAATGTTAAAATATAAAGAATCATGAAAGAAATAGAAGGTATAATCAAGAAACAAAATTTTAGAACCAAATTGTACAATGACCAAAATTAAAATCTCACTGAATGGAATCAATAACAGAATGGAGACAAAGGAAAAATCAGTGAACTTAAAGATGGAAGAGCAATAGAAATTATCCAATCTGTGCAATACAGAGAAAAGATTTTAAAAGATTGGTAAACAAATGAACAAAACCTCAAGGACCTATGGACAACAGAAGTTCTAATATACATATCATTCAGAGTCCCAAAAGGATAGGAGAAAGAGTACACTGCTAAACAAGCATTTGAAAAAGCAGTAGTTTACAACATCCTAAATTTATCAGAAGACATAGACCTGTAAATTCAAGAGGCTAACTAGGTCACAAATAAGGTAAACCAAAAGAAAAACATCAGCTGTCTGGATCTAATTGCCAATTACAGAACAATATACCCCAAAACAACAGAATAGTCAGTCATGCTTTCAAGTGTGTATGGCACATTCATCAAGGAGGACCCATATCCTGGATCATGTAACAACTTTAAGTTTAATTGAAACCATGCAAATATATTTTCTGACCATCATGGAATTTAACAATTAACAACAGAAATATGTAAGGGAAATCTCCGAACACTTGGATATTGAACAGCACAATTCTTAATAGTCCATGAGTCAAAGAGCAAGTCTCAACAGATATTAGAAAAGATTTTTAAGTAAATGAATAGAGCATGGATCAAGCAGAAAAGAAATAAATAATAAACAAAAGTCAATGAAATTGAAAATGGAAAACCAATAGAGAAAATCAGTGAAACAAAAATCTGGATCTTTGATAAGATCAAAATCGATAAACATGAAGCAAAACTGACTAAGAAAAAGATGGAAGTTATTATTATTATCAAGGTTATTATTATCAAGTATAAAAAAGGATATCACTAAAGAATAATAAGAGAATGTTAATTATATGTACATTAGAAAACAAAAGTAACTGACCAGTTTTCAAAAACCTCAAACTAAAAAATTTCACCAAGATGAAGTAGATATCTTGATAGTCCCATAACTATTGAAAAAATTGAATTTGTTGCCAAGAACTATCAGAAAAAATTCTTCAGGCCCAGATGTTTCTACTGGAAAATTCTGTTAAACATTTAATGAAGAAATACCACCAATTATATATGACATCTTCCAGGAATAACAGGAGAGGACTCTTTGTAACTCATTTTGTGAGGCTAAAATTATCTTCATACCAAACCTGACAAAGAAAAGGAGGGGTGAGGGGAAAGGGAAAAGAAGAAAAAGCTGAGGAAAGGTGGGGGGAAGTAGGAGTAAAAAGAGGAGAAGAAATTACAGAGCAATGTCCCTAATGAACATAAAAGCATCTCAACAAAATATTGTCAGAATTAATCAGGCAATTCATAAAAAAAATAATATAGATGACCAGTTGGGGTTTATACCAGAAATTCAATGCTGAATGGTTCAGTGTTGAAAATCTGATTCATGTAAAAAATTGAACGAAGAAAAGAGCACATGATCATGTAAATGGATGCAAAGATAGTATTTGACTAAGTACAACATCCATTCATGTTTTTAACGTCAGAAAGTTAAGAAAAGATGAGATTTTTGTCAACCTTATAAAAGACATCTACAGAAAAGCCACCATCATACTTAGTGGTGAAAAGCAAAATTCTTTCCTCGTAAGATCAGGATCAAGGTAAGAATGTCTGGTTTTACCTCCTGTTCAACATAAGAATTGGAGTCTTAGCAATAAGTGCAGTATAGTGAGAAAAGGAAATAAAATACAGGCAGACTGGAAAGGAGGGAATTATACAGTCCCTCTTGTCAGATGAAATGATTATATAGCAAATTCCACAGAATAAAAAAATTCCTAGAAGTAATGAATTTAGCAATGTTGCAGGAAGAAGGTCAAAACACAAAAGTCAGTTGTATTTCAATATACTACTAAATTTTTAACAAACAATTTCATTTATAACAACTCAAAAAATGATAGCAATATGGATACAGAAGTATAAATATAACAAAATGTGCACAATCTATATGCCAAAAACTACAAAATGATGATAAAATTAAAACCTAAACAAATGAAAAATCATACTGTGTTCTTGGATTAGAGATCTCCACATGATAAAGATGTCTTCCCAAATTGATACATAGATTTAATGCAGTATCAATCCAAATACCAGCAGGATATTTTCTAGACATACTCACTGATTTTAAAATTTATATGGAAAGGCCAAGGAGCTAAAACAACTAAATTTTTTTTAAAAAAATAAGAGTAAAGTTGCATAAGGCTTAACACTCAGTTTAAGAATTACTATATAGTTATAGTAATAAAGTCAGTGTGGAATTAGTGAAGGGATAAACACATGTATCAGTGAAACAGAAGACAGAATTCAGAAATAGAAAAATGATCATCTGACTTTTTGATAACTATGCAAAAGCAATTCAGTGGAACCAAGTCTCCTTTTCAATAAATGTATTGAAACAACTACTCATCTATTTTGAAAAGAGTGCACTTCAGCCTAAACTTTTCACTTGATGCAAGTTAACTCTAATTGTTATAAACTTGAAATATAAAACTATAAATCTTTTAGAATAAAACATAAGAGAAAATCTTTATAACCTTGGGTTATTGAGAAGTTCTTAGATGTGAACCCCAAAACAGTACCTGTGAAAGAAAAATTTATAAATTGGACTTCATAAGATTTTAAAACTTTTGTTTTATGAAAGTCATTGTTAAAAGAATGAAAAGTTGTAGACAGGGAAGAATATATTTGCAAATCACATATCTGAAAAAGAGCTTGTATCTGTAATGCATAAAGAACTGTCAAAACACAGCAATAAGTTAAAAAATCCTGTTAGAAATGGACAAAGCCATGAAAAACCCATAACTTCTGTTTAACCATCAGGCAAACTAAATTGAGGAACATTGTACAAAATATTTGACTGGTCCTCTCCAAGCTGACAAGGTTATTACAAACAAGAAAAGTCAGAGAAACTATCAATCTAGGGGGACCTAAGGGGCATGACAACCAAATGTAATTGGTGTCCTGGATGATGTCCTGGAATATTAAGTAAAAATTATGGAAATTAATAAAATAAGGGCTTTAGTTCATTTTAATATTTGTGTGTGAAGTTGCTCAGTCATGTCCAAGTCTTTGCGACCCCATGGACTGTAGCCTACCAGGTTCCTCCATCCATGGGATTTTCCAGGCAAGAATACTGGAGTGGGTTGCCATTTCCTTCTCCAGGAGATCTTCCCAACCCAGGGATTGAACCCAGGTCTCCTGCATTGTAGGCAGGCGCTTTACTGTCTGAGCCACCAAGGAAGCTCATTGTAATGTTTAAATTTGGTTTATTAGTAGTAATAAATGTACCATGATAATGTTTGATATTAAAAATAAAAGAAACTATGTGGAGGGTTGGCAAGAATTCTCAATATTATTTTTGTAATTTTCAATAAATGCAAATCTTTTACAAAATAAAGTTGACCTTTTTTTAAAAAAAGGGGGGCAAAGAATCTGAACAGATGCTTCACCAAAGAAGATATATAAAGATAGCAAATAAACTCCTGAAAAGAAGCTCAACATCATTAGTCATTAGGGAAATGTAATAAAACCACTATGATACCATTACACATCTGTTAGAATGGACTGACAATATCAAGTGCAGACAAGGATTCAGAGCATCTAGAACTCTTGTTCTTTGTTTGTGGAGATAAAAAATGACACAGCCACTCTGTACAATAGTTGGCAGTTTCTTAGAAAATTACATCCCATTCATCCCTCTCTAAAGAAACGTTCATTACTCTAAAGAAAGAAAATCATATATTCGCACAAAAACCTGCACATGCATGTTGTCTAGCAGCTCTGTTCATAAGTGCTCAAAAATAAAAATGAATTCAAATGTCTATCAATGGATAAACAGGTAAAAAACTATGGTATATCCATGCAATGGAACACTACACAGCAGTAAAAGTAGTTGAGCCATGATACAATAATTAGAATGAGTCTCAATAGGATCATACTGAGTTAAAGAAGTCAGTCTTAAAGATGGTATTCTGTATGATTACATCTATGGGAAATTCTCAACAAATCACAATGACACCAGTTCAGTTCAGTCGCTCAGTCGTGTCCAACACTTTGCGACCCCATGAATCGCAGCATGCCAGGCCTCCCTGTCCATCACCAACTCCTGGAGTTCACTCAGACTCACGTCCATTGAGTCAGTGATGCCATCCAGCCATCTCATCCTCGGTCGTCCCCTTCTTCTCCTACCCCCAACCACTCCCAGGATCAGAGTCTTTTCCAGTGAGTCAACACTTCGCATGAGGTGGCCAAAGTACTGGAGTTTCAGCTTTAGCATCATTCCTTCCAAAGAAATCCCAGGGCTGATCTCCTTCAGAATGGACTGGTTGGATCTCCTTGCAGTCCAAGGGACTCTCAAGAGTCTTCTCCAACACCACAGTTCAAAAGCATCAATTCTTCGGCGCTCAGCCTTCTTCACAGTCCAACTCTCACATCCATACATGACAATGGGAAAACCATAGCCTTGACTAGACGGACCTCAGTCGGCAAAGTAATATCTCTGTTTTTGAAAATGCTATCTAGGTTGGTCATAACTATTCTTCCAAGGAGTAAGCATCTTTTAATTTCATGGCTGCAGTCACCATCTGCAGTGATTTTGGAACCCCAAAAAATAAAGTCTGACACTGTTTCCACTGATTACCCATCTATTTCCCATGAAATGATGGGACCAGATGCCATGATCTTCATTTTCTGAATGTTGAGCTTTAAGCCAACTTTTTCACTCTCCTCTTTCACTTCCATCAAAAGGTTTTTCAGTTCCTCTTCACTTTCTTCCATAAGGGTGGTGTAATCTGCATATCTGAGGTGATTGATATTTCTCCTGGCAATCTTGATTCCAGCTTGTGTTTCTTCCAGTCCAGCATTTCTCTTGATGTACTCTGCATATAAGTTAAATAAGCAGGGTGACAATATGCAGCCTTGATGTACTCCTTTTCCTATTTGGAACCAGTCTGTCGTTCCATGTCCAGTTCTAACTGTTGCTTCCTGACCTGCATACAGATTTCTCAAGAGGCAGGTTAGGTGGTCTGGTATTCCCATCTCTCTCAGAATTTTCCAGTTTATTGGTATCCGGTCCCATCACTCCATGGGAAATAGATGGAGAAACAATGGAAACAGTGTCAGACTTTATTTTTTGGGGCTCCAAAATCACTGCAGATGATGAGCGCAGCCATGAAATTAAAAGACGTTTACTCCTTGGAAGAAAAGTTATGACCAACCTAGATAGCATATTCAAAAACAGAGACATTACTTTGCCGACTGAGGTCCGTCTAGTCAAGGCTATGGTTTTTCCAGTGTTCATGTATGGATGTGAGAGTTGGACTGTGAAGAAGGCTGAGTGCCGAAGAATTGATGCTTTTGAACTGTGGAGTTGGAGAAGACTCTTGAGGGTCCCTTGGACTGCAAGGAGATCCAGCCAGTCCATTCTGAAGGAGATCAGCCCTGGGATTTCTTTGGAAGGAATGATGCTAAAGCTGAAACTCCAGTACTTTGGCCACCTCATGCGAAGGGTTGACTCATTGGAAAAGACTCTGATGCTGTGAGAGATTGGGGGCAGGAAGAGAAGGGGGCGACCGAGGATGAGATGGCTGGATGGCATCACTGACTCAATGGACGTGAGTCTGAGTGAACTCCAGGATTTGGTGATGGACAGGGAGGCCTGGAGTGCTGCAGTTCATGGGGGGGCAAAGAGTCGGACACGACTGAGTGACTGAACTGAACTGAACTGAACGTTGTAATCCACACAATCAAAGGCTTTGGCATAGTCAGTAAAGCCGAAATAGATGTTTTTCTGGAACTCTCTTGCTTTTTCCATGATCCGGCAGATGTTGGCAATTTGATCTCTGGTTCCTCTGCCTTTTTTAATACCAGCTTGAACATCAGGAAGTTCACCATTCACATATTGCTGAAGCCTGGCTTGGAGAATTTTGAGCATTACTTTAATAGCATGTGAGATGAGTGCAATTGTGTGGTAATTTGAGCATTCTTTGGCATTGCCTTTCTTTGGGATTGGAATGAAAACTGACCTTTTCCAGTCCCATGGCCACTTCTGAGTTTTCCAAATTTGCTGGCATATTGAGTGCAGCACTTTCACAGCATCATCTTCCAGGATTTGAAATAGCTCAACTGCAATTCCATCACCTCCACTTGCTTTGTTCGTAGTGATGCTTTCTAAGGCCCACTTCACTTCACATTCCAGGATGTCTGGCTCTAGATGAGTATTCACACCATCGTGATTATCTGGTTCATGAAGATCTTTTTTGTACAGTTCTGTGTATTCTTGCCACGTCTTGTTAATATCTTCTGCTTCTGTTAGGTCCATACCATTTCTGTCCTTGATCCAGCCCATCTTTGCATGAAATGTTCCCTTGGTATCTCTAATTTTCTTGAAGAAATCTCTAGTCTTTCCCATTCTGTTGTTTTCCTCTATTTCTTTGCATTGATCGCTGAAGAAGGCTTTCTTATCTCTTCTTGCTATTCTTTGGAACTCTGCATTCAGATGCTTATATCTTTCCTTTTCGCCTTTGCTTTTCACTTCTCTTCTTTTCACAGCTATTTGTAAGGCCTCCTCAGACAGCAGCTTTGCTTTTTTGCATTTCTTTTCCATGGGGATGGTCTTGATTCCTGTCTCCTGTACAGTGTCACGAACCTCATTCCATAGTTCATCAGGCACTCTGTCTATCAGGTCTAGTCCCTTAAATATATTTCTCACTTCCACTGTATAACCATAAGGGATTTGATTTAGGTCATACCTGAATGGTCTACCAGTTTTCCCTATTTTCTTCAATTTGAGTCTGAATTTGGTAATAAGGAGTTCATCATCTGAGCCACAGTCAGCTCCTGGTCTTGTTTTTATTGACTGTATAGAGCATCTCCATCTTTGGCTGCATAGAATCTAATCAATCTGATTTCAGTGTTGACCATCTGGTGATGTCCATGTGTAGAGTCTTCTCTTGTGTTGTTGGAAGAGGGTGTTTGCTATGACCAGTGCATTTTTTTGGCAAAACTCTATTAGTCCTTGCCCTGCTTCATTCCGCATTCCAAGGCCAAATTGGCCTGTTACTCCAGGTGTTTCTTGACTTCCTACTTTTGCATTCCAGTTCCCTATAATGAAAAGGACATCTTGTCGGGGTTTAGCCTCAGCTGAGTCCAGGGATATCCTCAGTATTGGCGACGTCGGTGAATGAAGAAAGATAGAGATAGAGATAAGGAAAGAATGACACGGGGTGACCAAACTTCAGTGAGCGAGGCCCGTTTTACTTTATTTTCCTCGGGGCTCTTATACCCTGAGTTGTACATACAGCAATGTGAAAAATGCAGAGTCAACATTCCATCAGTAATAACTTTTATCAGTATCAGGTTCCTTCTTATAAGAGTCTTATTTTTTGTACATCATCTTCTGTTCTGGAGGCTTGTTGATATTTCATGACCTCTTTTTGATAAATGTTGGTCAGCCAGAACAATGATCTTCCCTTAAAGAGTTTCTTCTTAAATTCTTAGCCTGGGTCACCCTTAAATTACAGAGTTACATTTTTATGGAGCAAAGATTCAGTGGGTTACAGCAAAGAAAGAACTTATTAACTCAATGTCTAATGTTGCTAATGCTAAAGCTACTGCTTGTTATTTCTATATCTTAACTATATGCACTCCCAGGAACAAAATGGATAAGGGATGTGAGAACTTGGCAGCAAGCATAGGCTCAACAATGTTGCAAGAGTCTGGATAAACCTGCCAAGTAAGCTAGAATGCTAACAGAGTTGGAAACACTCCTTTCATGCCCAGGAGATTTATTAACTAAAGCCCTAAGTTAACTCATACCAGAGTAGGGTGGTCGGGGTACAGCCCCCTGCTAATGTCAGAAGAGCTGGTGAAAGACATAAAATAGTAAGACAGACAGATTCTGGTTTGGGGGTAGATGCTCGAGCAGGTCCGGGGGTCCGTCAAGTCCTGAGGCCTTGCTTATCAGGACTCTTCCACATGACCTTGTCTTGGGTGGGATGGCCCAGGGAGTCCCTTGAGTCCTGCATGACCTTGTCATGGGTGGGATCTCCTGCGCTGGCTCCCGGCAACATCTTTTTTGAGTGTTAGTTCTAAAAGGTCTTGTAGGTCTTCATAGAACCGTTCAACTTCAGCTTCTTCAGCGTTACTGGTTGGAGCATAGACTTGGATTACCATGATATTGAATGGTTTGCCTTGGAAACGAACAGCTGCTAAGCTGCTAAGTCACTTCAGTCGTGTCTGACTCTGTGCGACCCCGTAGAGTGCAGCCCACCAGGCTCCCCCATCCCTGGGATTCTCCAGGCAAAAACACTGGAGTGGGTTGCCATTTCCTTCTCCAATGCACGAAAGTGAAAAGTGAAAGTGAAGTCACTCAGTCATGTCCAACTCTTAGCGACCCCATGGACTGCAGCCTACCAGGCTCCTCCATCCATGGGATTTTCCAGGCAAGAGTACTGGAGTGGGGTGCCATTGCCTTCTCCGGAAACAAACAGCAGTGGAGAACAAATCAGTGTTTGCCAGAGGTTGAGGTGATGAGAGGACATCAAAAGACAGCATGAGGGAGTTTTTGGAGGTGATGTACCTTTTCTGTATTCTGATGGTAGTGATGGGCTATCCAAGCGTTTAACTTTCTAGAACTGTACACCGAAAGGAACAGTGAATTTTACTGTATGATAGTGTTAAAAAATATTTAGGTATAAAAATATTTGTACGTAAATATTTGTGTATAAAAACATAATATTTATGTATGAAGGATTTAGTGAAAGAAAAATATGTGCTCTAACAACAACAACAACGATAAAAGACTAAGCAGGAATAAACTTTAGAAAAGCAATGTGCAGGCCCTACATGAAGAAAACTTCAGAGCATTTTTAAAGTCACACAGGAGGTTTTTAACATTCGGAAAAACTTACAACATTCTTTGAAAGACTCAACATCATAAAGATGTGAAGTCTTATCAAGTTAATCTATAGCATTAATATTCCAATAAAAATGCCAACAGTATTTTGTTAATATTTTTGTCTAGGGGTGTCTAAGATGATTCTAACAAAATATGGAAAATAAGACGAATTGCCAGAAAAGCTGTCTTCAGAAAATGTAATAAGCTATAGCATATCTTAGTAGTAGGTAGTACTAGTAGTAGTAATTCTGTAGTTTATTAACAGAAAACCTCAAGTATTTGAACACAATGGTGAATCACTTGACAGACAGACCAAAGGAACAGCAGTTTAACTAATCATTAGAATTCAGTAAAATGGCATTTCAAATCTGTGATGAAAAGATAAATTATTCAATAAATAATACTGGGACAACTGGGTATCCATCAAGAAAAAAGTAAAATGAAATTGATTCAAACCTGTGTCTGTTGATATAAACCAGAATATATTCCAAATGGGTCTAATGCTTAATTTTAAGTTAAGCCTTAAAAATATTAGAGAAAAACATGGTTTAATTTATTTACAATCTTGGATGGGGAAGATCTTTATACTTCAAAATTCTGAAGCCATAAAGATAAAATTTGATACATATTTGATATAAATTTCATTTATTAAAGTCAAAAGTCTGCAGTAGAAAAATACCAAAATAAAAATAAAAATTAGAACCTGGGGAAAACATTGCATCTCAGACACCAACAAACAAATTCTATAATATAAAAAAGAGCATACAAAAGCAAGAAGAAAAAGACCAATAGCGCAATAGAAGAGTATACCAAGGCTATGACTAAATAAATACAAATGATTCTTAAATAAATGAAAAGCTCAATCTTAAAGATAAGAAAAATGTTAATTAAAATATTTGTCATATATCAAATTGACAAAACTGTAAAACTTTGGTAGCATTTTCAACTGTCAAAGCTGTAAGAAAACAAGTACTCTCTTGTGTTGCTGATGGAAATAAAAGCCCCATTGTGGAATGTAGGTTAGCAGCTGTCTATCAGATTTACAGATTTATTATCTCTTTGACAAATGTATTGTCTCTTCTCAGCAATTCAACTTTTGGGAACTTATCCTGCATATTCACTGGCACACATGTAACCTGACATATATGTAGAGTCATTAGTTGCAGTAATATTTGAAACAGCAAAAAATTAGAAACATCAACTGAAAATATCAGTGTGAACTCTTAACGTAAGAAATATACAGATGAATAGTTACAGAGTTCACTGTAAACATATATTCATAAACTTCTCAGCTCTATTCACAAAGAGGGCCAAAAAGCAATGATATCCAATAGCAGTGAGCATAGCACTGCTCAGGACTCAGGCCTTGGTTTATAATTTCATTCTCAGATGAAAGGAACCAGGGCTCCTTAGAAAAATGGCTGATTGTAGACCTAGAGCAGGGAGCATAAAAGGTGAGCATGGGGCATCTTGTAGTGGCCAGAAAAAAGTACTTAAAAATAAGAATGATGGGAGTATGCCAAAAGAATAGAGAAGCCAACTGAAAGAGCTCCCAGTATCCACAGATCAAATTGAACAAGATGGCATAGTATTGAATTATAATCCAAATATGAAATTAACCTCCATGAATCCATGCTGATGAAAATTAATGATTGAATAAATAATTTGAATAAATGAATTAATGCTTGAATAAATAATTAACTACCTGCAAATGGCCATGGGATAACATGGCTTTGGCAACCTGAAGTGGTGTTGGTGGCCTGGGAAGTGGCTTCACAAAGATCACCCCAGAGACGGAGACGGGAGTAGGGTAGTAACAGATTGGCCCCAGGATGACCACCAGCAGTGGAGAGGCGTGGGTACTGTTCACTCCAAGGCGGCTGATTGGCTCCAGAGTAGACAGTGGCTCCACAGCAGACAGCAGCTCCTGGGTGGCACATCAGCTCCACTGGTGGACAGCGGCTCCTGGGCGGTGCATTAGCTCCATGGTGGACAGTGGCTGCTTGGCAGCAGGTTGACTCCAAGTGGCCAGTGGCAGCCATGAAGCTGGGCTGCCCTCTGCTCCTGGGAATCCTTCAACATTGGCTCCAGCCTTCCTCTGACCCACTTACCAGCCATTCCAGTGTCGCCTTTGCCTCGATCCCCTGACTGCACATTGACTGACACTGGATGGCCAGTGACGGTTTAAACGCTCAAGGAGGACTAACAGTGGGACAGCAGGATAGCCAGGGCACCATGCATGTAATCCAGCTACCTTGAGCAGCTGAAGGGCATGTCCCTGCTAGTTAGGGCCTGACAAAACATGGTCCACTGGAGAAGGGAATGACAGACCACTTGAGTATTCTTGCCTTGAGAACCCCATGAGCAGTATGAAAAGGCAAAAACATATAACACTGAAAGATGAACCTCCCAGGTTGGTAGGTGTCCAGTATACTACTGGCGAAGAGCAGAGAAATAGCTACAGAAAGAATGAAGAGGCTGGGACATAGCCAAAAGGATGCCCAGTAGCGTTTGTATCTAGGGGTAAAAGTGAAATCCAGTGCTGTAAAGAAAAATATTGCATAGTAACCTGGAATGTTAAATCCATGAATCAAGGTAAATTGGATGTGGTCAAACAGGAGATGGCAAGAGTGAACATGGACATTTTAGGAATTAGTGAATGAAAATAGATGGGATGGGCAAATTTAATTCAGATGACCATTATATCTACTACTGTGGGCAAGAATTCCTTAGAAAGGATGGAATAGGCCTCATAGTTAACAAAAGAGTTTAAAATGCAGTAGTTGGGTGCAGTCTCAAAAATGACAGGATGATCTCAGTTCGTTTCCAAGGCAAACCATTCAACAACACAGTAATCCAAATCTGTGCTGCAACCAGTAATGCTGAAGAAGCTAAAGTTGAACTGATATTTACGAAGACCTACAAGACCTCCTAGATCTAACACACACAAAAGATGTCCTTTTCATCACAGGGGACTGGAATACAAAAGTAGGAAATCAGGAGTTACCTGGAATAACGGGCAAGTTTGGCCTTGGAGTACAAAATGAATCAGGGCAAAGGCTAACAGTTTTGCCAAGAGAACATACTGTTCACAGCAAATACTCTCTTCCAGCAACACAAGATACAACTCTACACATGGACATCACCAGATGGAAAGTACTGAAATCAGATTGATTACATTCTATGCATCCTAAGACAGAAAACCTCTATACAGTCAGCAAAAACAAAATCTGGAGCTGACTGTGTCTAGATTATCAGCTCCTTATTGCAAAATTTAGGCTTAAATTGAAGAAAATAGGGAAAACCACTAGGCCATTCGGGTAGGACCTAAATGAATCCCTTATGATTATACAGTGGAAGTGACGAATAGAAACAAAGGACTACATCTGATAGAGAGTCACTGAAGAACTATGAACAGAGGTTCATAACATTGTACCGGAGGTGCTGACCAAAAACAATGCAATGCTAAACCAAAAGAAATGCAATAAGGCAAAGTGGTTGTCTGAGGAGTCGTTACAAATAGCTGAGAAAAGAAGAGAAGCAAAAGGCAAAGGAGAAAGGGAAAGATATTCCAAATTGAATGCAGAGTTCCAGAGAACAGCAAGGAGAGATAAGAAAGCCTTCTTAAGTCAACAATGCAAAGAAATAGAGGAAAAAAGCAGAATGGGAAAGACTAGAGATCTCTTTAAGAAAATTGGAGATACCAAGGGAATCTTTCATGCAAAGATAGGCACAATAAAGGACAAAAATGGCAAGGACCTAGCAGAAGCAGAAAGGATTAAGAAAAGGTGGCAAGAATACACAGCAGAACTCTACAAAAAAGCTCTTAGTGACCCAGACAACCATGATGGTGTAATCACTCACCAGAGCTAGACATTCTGTAGTGTGAAGTCAAGTGGGTCTTAGGAAGCATTACTACAAACAAAGTTAATGGAGGTGATGGAGTTCCAGCTGATCTATTTGAAATCCTAAAAGATGATGCTGTTAATGTGCTATACTCAGTATGCCAGTAAACTTAGAAAAAGCAGTGGCCACAGGACTGGAAAAGGTCAGTTTTCATTCCAATCCCAAAGAAAGGCAATGCCAAAGAATGTTCAAATTATAATACAATTGTACTCATGTCATGTGCCAGCAAGATTATGCTCAAGATCCTTATCACTAGGTTCAACAGTACCTGAACCAAGAACTTCCAGATGTACAAGCTGGATTTAGAAAAGGCAGAGGAACCAGAGATCAAATTGCCAACATCTGCTAGATCATTGAAAAAGCAAGAGAGTTCCAGAAAAACATCTATTTCTACTTTATTGACTACACTGAAGATTTTGATTGTGTGGATCACAACAAACTATGGAAAATTCTTAAAGAGATGGGAATACCAGAACACCTGACCTGCCTCCTGAGAAATCTGTATGAAGGTCAAGAAGCAACAGTTAGAACTGGACATAGAACAACAGACTGGATCCAAATTGGGAAAGGAGTACGTCAAGGCTGTATACTGGCACCCTGCTTATTTAACTTATATGCAGAGTACAACATGCAAAATGCTGGGCTGGATGAAGCACAAGCTGGAATCAAGATTGACAGGAGAAATATCAATAACCTCAGATATGTAGATGACACCATCCTGTTCAGTTCAGTTCAGTCGCTCAGGTGTGTCCAACTCTTTGTGGCACACCAGGCCTCCCTGTCCATCACCAACTTCTGGAGTTCACTCAAACTCATGTCCATCGAGTCAGTGATGCCATCCAGCCATCTCATCCTCTGTTGTCCCCTTCTCCTCCTGCCCCAGTCCCTCCCAGCATCAGAGTCTTTTCCAGTGAGTCAACTCTGCATGAGGTGGCCTAAGTATTGGAGTTTCAGCTTTAGCATCAGTCCTTCCAGAGTACACCCAGGGCTGATCTCTTTTAGAATGGACTGGTTGGATCTCCTTGCAGTCCAAGGGACTCTCAAGAGTCTTCTCTACAGTTCAAAAGCATCAGTTCTTTGGCGCTCAGCTTTCTTCACAATCCAACTCTCACATCCATACATGACAACTGGAAAAACCATAGCCTTGACTAGACGGACCTTTGCTGGCGAAGTAATGTCTCTGCTTTTGAATATGCTGTCTAGGTTGGTCATAACTTTCCTTCCAAGGAGTAAGCATCTTTTAATTTCATGGCTGCAATCAACATCTGCAGTAATTTTGGAGCCCCAAAAATAAAGTCTGACACTGTTTCCGCTGTTTCCCCGTCTATTTCCCATGAAGTGATGGGACCAGATGCCATGATCTTCGTTTTCTGAACGTTGAGGTTTAAGCCAACTTTTTCACTCTCCTCTTTCACTTTCATCAAGAGGCTTTTGAGTTCCTCTTCACTTTCTGCCGTAAGGGTGGTGTCATCTGCATATCTGAGGTTATTGATATTTCTCCCGGCAATCTTGATTCCAGCTTGTGCTTCATCCAGCCCAGCGTTTCTCATGATGTACTCTGCATATAAGTTAAATAGCAGAGTGACAATATACAGCCTTGACATACTCCTTTTCCTATTTGGATCCAGTCTTTTTTTCCATGTCCAGTTCTAACTGTTGCTTCCTGACATACAGGTTTCTCAAGAGGCAGTCAGGTGGTCTGGTGTTCCCATCTCTTATGGCAGAAACCAAAGAACTAAAGAGCCTCTTGATGAGAGTGAAAAAGTTGGCTTGAAGCTCAACATTCAGAAAATGAAGATCATGGCATCTGGTCCCATCACTTCATGGGAAATAGATGG
The DNA here is from genome assembly GCF_032405125.1 of Capricornis sumatraensis. NCBI lineage: Eukaryota > Metazoa > Chordata > Mammalia > Artiodactyla > Bovidae > Capricornis > Capricornis sumatraensis. Next base: position 27,555,875 of record NC_091078.1, on the reverse strand, counting down.
GGAAACAGTGAGAGACTTTATTTTGGGGAGCTCTAAAGTCACTGCAGATGGTGATTGCAGCCATGAAATTAGAAGACACTTACTCCTTGGAAGAAAAGTTATGACCAACCTAGACAACATATTAAAAGGCAGAGACATTACTTTGCCAACAAAAGTCCATCTAGTCAAAGCTATGGTTTTTCTAGTAGTCATGTATGGATGTGAGAGTTGGACTGTAAAGAAAGCTGAGTGCCAAAGAATTGATTCTTTTGAACTGTGGTATTGGAAAAGGCTCTTGAGAGTCCCTTGGACAGCAAGGAAATCCAACCAGTCAATCCTAAAGGAAATCAGTCCAGAATATTCATTGTAAAGGCTCATACTATAGCTGAAACTACAATACTTTGGTCACCTGATGTGAAGAACTAACTCTTTGGAAAAGACCCTGATACTGGGAAAGATTGAAGGTGGAAAGAGAAGAGGATGACAGGATGAGATAGTTGGATTGCATCACTGACTTGATGGACATTAGTTTGAGTAAACTCTGGGAGTTGGTGAAGGATAGGGAAGCCTGGTGTGCTGCAGTCCATTTGGTCACAAAGAGTCAGACACGACTGAGTGACTGAACTGAACTGAAATGCAGAGTACATCATGTGGAATGCCAGGATGGATGAATCCCAAGGTGGAATCAAGATTGCAGGGAGAGATATCAACAATCTCAGATATGCAGATGATACCACTTTTAATGGCAGAAAGTAAAGAGCAGCTAAAGAACCTCTTAATGAAGATGAAAGAGGAGAGTGAAAACCTGGCTTAAAACTCAGCATTCAAAAAGTGAAGATCATGACATCCTGTCCATTGCTTCATGGCAAATAGATGGGGAAAATGTAGAAACAGTGTCAGATTTCGTTTTCTTGGCCTCCAAAATCACTGCGGATGGTGACTGCAGCCATGAAATTAAAAGATGCTTGCTCCTTGGAAGAATAGCTATGACAAACCTGGACAGTATATTAAAAAGCAGAGACATCACTTTGCCAACAAAGTCCGTATAGTTAAAGCTATGGTTTTTCCAGTAGTTGTGTATGGATATTAAAGGGTATAAAGAAGGCTGAGTGCCGAAAAATTGGTGCTGGAGAAGACTCTTGAGAGTCCTTGGAGAACAAGGAGTTCAAACCAGTCAATCCTAAAGGAAATCAGTCGTGAATATTCATTGGAAGGAGTGATGCTGAAGCTCCAATAGTTTGTCCACCTGATGGGAAAAGCTGACTCATTGGTAAATCCCTGATGCTGGGAAAGATTGAGGGCAAGAAAAGAAGGGGATGACAGAGGATGAGATGGTTGGATGCCATCACTTTCTCCATGGACGTGAGTTTGAACTCCAGAAGATAATGAGGACAGAGAAGCCTGTTGTACTGCAATTCATGGGGTTGCAAAGAGTTGAGCATGACTTCGTGACTGAACAACAGCAAATAATTAACTGGGGCAAAATAGACAAATCTCCCATGTGGAAGTCCCAGTAATTTTTATAGATACCTCCTCTGGAGGAAGGCATGGCCACCGACTCCAGTATTCTTGCCTGGAAAATCCCCATGGACAGAGGACTCTGGCGGGTTACAGTCCATGAGGTCGCAAAGTCACAGAAAGGACTGAACAACTAAGCACATCACTGCATCCTCAAGAAGTTGAACGCCTTTTCCCATTTCTTAAGAATGTTCTGCACAGCTCATTTCAAAGAGGACAGTATGGAAAGGAGGGAAAATAGTAACTTTATATAGGGAAGCCTGACAGATACAACCTCCGCAGGTCCAAATACTAATGTTATTAGTGATGAGCCATGTTAAATAGTAATGTGATGTGGGCGGCAAAACATGCATAGTAAGGTGTGTGCATGCCCAGTCACTCAGTCATGTCCAATTCCTTGCAACCCCATGGATGGTAGCTCACCTTGCTCCCCTGTCCATGGGATTCTCCAGCCAAGAATACTGGAGTGGGTTGCCATTTCCTCTTCCTAGAAATCTACCTGACCCAGGGATCAAACCCGCGTTTCCTACATCTGCATTTGTAGACAGATTCTTTACCACTTGATATAGTGTGAAGAAAATGGCTCTGTAGTCTTCCTCTCCAAAACCTTTATTCCTTATCTGATCATGACAGAAGTATCAAATTTATACCAAATTTAAGTACACACTACAAAATACCTGATCAGTACTTCTTGAAACTGTGCAAGCCTTTAATAGCAAGGAACCTCTGAGAAATTGTGCAATCTCAGAAGATGAGATGAGTAAATGTAATGTGTCTGGAGGGAATCCTGGAACAGAAAAAAAAAAAAAAAAGACTTGAATAAAAACTAAAGAAATCCAAAGAGTGAACTTGAATAATAATATATCAATATTTGCTCATTTGTTGTGCCAAATGCACCATAGCAATATTAACAATGGGGGAAACTGTGTATAAGCTATATGGGAACTCTGTGATATTCTTGCAACTTTCCTGTAAATCTAAAACTACTCTGAAAATACAAATTTATCTGTAGGGATTACCCTATCTCTAAATCATAATACCATGTAGCTGTAAAAATGGAAAGAATGAGGAAGCTTTCTAGATATCATATGTTGTTACTGAGTCAAGCGAGGTGCAGAGTTGTATTCTTTTGTTTAAAAAAAGAGACAAGAATAAGTATATGTTTTTATTTACTATATATACAAAGAAGTGCTGAAATGACGTAGAAAAAACTAATAATCAAAATTTTAGGTGCAAAGGGTGTAGGAACTAGACATTTGGACAACAGGATTGGAGTAAGTCTTCTTACAGTACACCTTGACATATATTTTTTGAACCATGTGAATGTACCACTTAATCAATTTAATTGTAAAAAGAAGTATATGACATGAATAGTCTTAAGCTTTGCAGCCTGTGAACTAAGAATTTATAAACTAGAAACAGTAAAGGAAAGTAGAAAAATTTCATGAATGTCACATTCCAAATTTGACAAGAGATTTCCATTTTAAACTTTTTCCATAACTTACAACTGCATCACAAGTATTTCTTTTATGTGAAACTTTATATTGTTGATGTCAGTCCAAAAATGAATTTTTAAAACTTGAACAGGATCCATCCAAGTACTCATAAACTATGAGAGAGTGAAAGTACATGTGTAAAGGCTAACCAGAAGAAAAGCAAGGGATCTAGCTTTTTCATTCTGATAGAAAAAGAAAATCCCCTCAAACCTTTCAACCTGAAAAGGTTCTAACTACCATCAGGAGAGAATGTAATCTTAGCCAGGTGTGCCAGAGAAATAGGTAAAGTATGTTTATATTTAAACTAAAAGGTGGTAGAGTCCTGAGTGCATAGTGAGCACTCCCATCCCATTCTGCAACATCGTCATAGAAAAAGCACTGAATCTGTGCTCTGAACTGTAGCATGGTCAATGGTTGCTAATAAAATTCTAGTGTGAAAACTGCATTTTATACTGACTCACTTTAATCTGTCCCTTGTCTCAGATTCTGCTGCATTATCTATGAGACATTCTGCAGACAACCCACCTGGAGTCAAAGTAGATCAAAATAAAGGATTATGGAACATAAGATTTGTACAATTATCTTTCGTGAAGTCGCTCAGTCGTGTCTGACTCTTTGTGACCCCATGGACTGTAGCCCACCAGACTCCTCCATCTGTGGAATTTTCTAGGCAAGAGTACTGGAGTGGGTTGCCATATCCTTTTCCAATAATATACATATTGAGGTCCAATTTTTCCAGGACCTGACCAAGCATGGGATGTAGACAGTTAGATAGTATGGATATTTGGCCTCTGTCAAGGTCAATGGGCCAAGATTAATTCTCCTCTATATAACATAAATTTATTAAATATTCATAGAACACTTCCTAGTTCTATGAAGTTGAATTGTTTTTCTTCCAAATAGGAATAATAATAGTAAATATTTCATAGATTTAACTTGGTCACTTATGGTGCCATTTGCTTTCCAAATACTGGCACTTAATTCATGCACAATCTTATTATTCTCCTTATTTTAAAAATTATAAAAATAAATAAGATTCAGAGATGACACATCTGAACTCCAGCAAGTGAGAGCCCATCCTCCTATCTCAAACGTGCCTGGTTTTGGATTGAATTCTAGAAAGTGCTATCAGTTCAGTTCAGTTCAGTTCAGTTGCTTAGTCATGTCCGAATCTTCGCAACCCCATGAATCACAGCACGCCAAGCCTCCCTGTCCATCACCAACTCCCGGAGTCTACCCAAACCCATGTCCATCGAGTCAGTGATGCCATCCAGCCATCTCTCCTCTGTCGTCCCCTTCTCCTCCTGCCCCCAATCCCTCCCAGCATCAGGGTCTTTTCCAATGAGTCAACTCTTCGCATGAGGTGGCCAAAGTACTGGAGTTTCAGCTTCAGTATCAGTCCTTCCAATGAACACCCAGGACTGAACTCCTTTAGGATGGATTGATTGGGTCTTCTTTTAGTCTAAGGGACTCTCAAGAGTCTTCTCCAAGACCGCAGTTCAAAAGCATCAATTCTTCAGTGCTCAGCTTTCTTCACCGTCCATACATGACCACTGGAAAAACCATACCCTTAACAAGACGGACCCTTGTTGGCAAAGTAATGTCTCTGCTTTTCAGTATGCTATCTAGGTTGGTCATAACTTTCCTCCCAAGGAGTAAGTGTCTTTTAATTTCATGGCTGCAATCACCATCTGCAGTGATTTTGGAGCCCAAAAAAGTAAAGTCAGCCACTGTTTCCACTGTTTCCCCATCTATTTCCCATGAAATGATGGGACCAGATGCCATCATCTTCATTTTCTGAATGTTGAGCTTTAAGCCAACTTTTTCACTCTCCCCCTTCACTTTCATCAAGAGGCTTTTTAGTTCCTCTTCACTTTCTGCCATAAGGGTGGTGTCACCTGCATATCTGAGGTTATTAATATTTCTCCTGGCAATCCTGATTCCAGCTTGTGCTTCTTCCAGGCCAGGGTTTCTCCTGATGTACTCCACATATAAGTTAAATAAGCAGGGTGACAATATACAGCCTTGATGTACTCCTTTTCCTATTTGGAACCAGTCTGTTGTTCTATGTCCAGTTCTAACTGTTGCTTCCTGACCTGCATACAGGTTTCTCAAGAGACAGGTTAGATGGTCTGCTATTCCCATCTCTTTCAGAATTTTCCACAGTTTATTGTGATCCACACAGTCAAAGGCTTTGGCATAGTCGATAAAGCAGAAATAGATGTTTTTCTGGAACTCTCTTGCTTTTCCAGTGATCTAGCAGATGTTGGCAATTTGATCTCTGGTTCCTCTGCCTTTTCTAAAACCAGCTTGAACATCTGGAAGTTCATGGTTCACATATTGCTGAAGCCTGGCTTGGAGAATTTTGAGCATTACTTTACTAGCGTGTGAGATCAGTGAAATTGTTCAGTAGTTCAAGCATTCTTTGGCATTGCCTTTCTTTGGGTTGGAATAGACATATAATATATATGTATCTTTTCAGTTTACCAAGAGTTTCCTATGCATTCCTTACTCGATCTTCACAGCAGCACTATTAGTTTGAAAATTGGTATTATTCTCATTTACAGATAAGCAAATGAAACTCAGATCACCTCACTAGTAAATGGCAGTTATGAATTACCAATCTAAATCTTCCAACTAATTATATTTTGTTTTTTGATTACCCTAAATTTTCAAGGATAAATTTTATTTCTAACAGCTTTTACTATTTAATTGGTTTAATCTTATATTTTAATCACATCACTAAAAGTGATTTTTGAAAGCAAACATTTCAGTTAGATAAGTAACTTTCATATTTTTAAAGCCATTTCCTATTGAAAGACATTAGACATAAAAAATAGTTTTAAAGAGTCATTTATATTTTAACATAAGGAAATAGCTGTTTGAATTTATTTTTGTGCTTGATAAGTATAATTATATCTAGAATTACAATCTAAATTTTTTCTCTGCATCTCTAATTAATATCATTTTATTAATGATTCAGATTTTAATCCATTCATTTCTTAGGTACTTTTATCCAACAGATTTTTCATTTCTGAAATTGCTCTATTTTCAAAAGAAGTTTGTCATGAAAAAAGAAATAATTCAATAATAATTGAGCTTTACTTAAAATGATATAGGAAAACCTAGTTATCTAGCAATAATTCTATACCTCTGACAGATATAAAACAGTATCTATAAGGAGACTATGAGAATTAGACTAATTGTCATTTATTAAACTAGATTTTAATTGTTATATAGTTTTATGCTTCTTTTCTAATTCCTACACATAGAATCTAGACTAAACAAATTACAAGTTGGTATTTATAGTGTCTCCCAAATTTTTAAATTCCTGTCATTTTATTAGTAATTTTGGGACCTAGCACTTACATCCCAGGAAAAGTAGCTGTGTAACCCAGAAATAAATGGGTCCAACAATCAGCCTATATTCTCATAACTTCCCAGCACTCTCCCCTTCTACCCCCTGAAAAATCCATACACCCCATTAACAAGACGTGGAAACTTTATTAATGGTTTGGTTGGGCTTGGGAGGATGAGGTTCACATTGTTCAGCACAGTTCTCTCCTAGTCCCTCATCTAGGCCCCCAGCTGACAAGTGCCTTCCCCAAGCAATCAATCCAACCTCCTTTCTGCTAGAGCCTTTCAAATCTCCAGCTTCATGCTCTTTGGTGTCATGTCCATACACCCTTCACTTATCAGCAAAGGACAACTGAGACACTCCAGTTACCTGGATTCATCCTCAGCACACAGGGAGCCATGACTGTCTGTGTATGTGTATTTTGTATTTGCCTGCCACAAGTGAAAATATGAAAAGATGAAAGTTAATATTTATAATATACACATTGTAAAAGTTTAACTCTCAGGCTTTTGACACTTACCTACTTCTTTTTCAACTGGATGCCTTAGGAAATAGTTTTACTTTGTTGTTTGTTTGCTTTTAATAGTGAAATAATTGACTTGTTTGGTGTAATGGTGGCAAAGTGGTGCCAGTGTCACTCTTTTTGCACTGTCATCTGGCTCTCACCACCACCATCAGGCATACATTTGAGAAACAGCATATATATGTCTGCAGCTTGGAAAAGAAAAATGAAAAGTCTTGATGTTTTACATAAAAATCCATATTCCTGGCGTCTGTTGAAACTCTTCAGGCCCAAATTCCCACATGGTAACTATCAGCTAAAACTGAGTATTAGTCAACTCTGTTCATTTACATTTTCAGCTCTGTGTTCGGTTTTGCTGTCTACCACGTAGGCTTTCCTTACCAGCTGATCTAACCAACCTTTGGGTCATTTCCATCTATACTCTTAATCTAAAATCATAAAAAGATTTTATTTTCCAGTCTAAAGTAATTTTTTGAGGTTTTTTTTCCCATCTTTAAATGGAAACAAACTCTTTAGACATTTGTATGGTGTTTATGGTAATTTACTATTGTTCGGTTTGTCACCTGCTGTTCTTTTACATAAAATGTAATTATTAGCATAAACAACAGTAGTATTACATTTGTCCTCACAAGTACTGCAATTTTTACACATTAAGGACATCTTGGTTATTTTGTTGCCAAAGCATCCATAAAATAATGCTTAAGACTTGTCTGCATTTTTTTTTTTCAGCACTGCATATGTCCTTAGAAGACAGCATAAAATGGCTTGGAGAAGTCATGGCTGAAATAGGACCATCACACAAAAATGAAAAATGGAATATCTTTGATGTGAAACAAGCCAATGCTATTGTTGATTACTTGAAAATCAGGTAGGGACTTTATTCCGTAGCATTTGGTTTTTTATTTCAGGTTTTATAGAAAAGGTCTATTAAATAGAAACTGAATTTTAAACTAAGTTATACATTACAAAATTTATACAGTAATTAAGTGAAGTGAAGTGAAAGTCACTCTTCGTTTCTGACTCTCTGCAACCCCATGGACTACACAGTCCATGGAATTCTCCAGGCCAGAATACTGGAGTGGGTAGCCTTTCCCTTCTCCAGGGAATCTTTGTGGATCGAACCCAGGTCTCCTGCGTTGCAGGCAAATTCTTTACCAACTGAACTATCAGGGAAGCGATACAGTAATTAACCCAACCAATAATTAGATAATACTCAAATCATCCATCCAGTAGATCTAGGACATTGAACATTTTGGTTAACCTTGCAACTTTAAAAAATCTTTGTGTTTGATAAGTATAATATCATTGAGATATGTAATTCTTGTCTAAGAATTTTTTCTCTGAATCACTAAGTACTACTGTTCTTATTAATAAAGTGATTTTTTCAGATTATTCAGATTTCATCACAATGAATTCTTTAGGTAGTTGATCTTGACATTAAAATTTTACATTTTACAGAGTAAAATTTATTTCCATTTAAACATTTATTTAAATGGTTTGTATTAGAAATTGAAGACATTTATGTCTGTATTTCCTCAGATTTATTATGTGCCCTGAAATATTTTGTAGTATTGACCAATTAAACTCATTAAGTCTTTCTCTTTGCTTTGAAAATGATGGGGATTGGAGGAAAAGTATTTTTATTACAGTGATTCTTCATTGTTGAACTAAGAAATCTGTCTTTTTATATGCTCTGTCACAAGATCTACGTGAGAGTCATGCGTCTCTCTCAAGGGATATTTTTAAAGTTAGCAAATATTTAAACAAGAATTGGAAAAAAAATCTTTTTTTTGCCTAACTAAAAGTTTCTGCAGAATATCTTTGTTCCTCCATTACTATATACTGCCGTACTTTTCAACTTTAAGTTTAAAAATTCTAAAACAACTGGTGCTGCATGATAGTCTAGACATGCTCGTAATTTGCTTGGCAAGGATCCTGGTTGTAGTCTGGAAGTTTGTTTTTTTAATTAATGTGCTTAATATGATAAGGTTTATATACTGGTTTCTGGCATGCATTAATAATGGTGTATGATGTATTTTTATGTAATAACATTTGATATATAATAATATGATTTCTTAATGTAACAACATAACCTCCTAATGTATGTCGCACTGAGAGCCACAGTAGTCCTCCTATCAACCAGATTAAAGGGAGATCCTGTGTGGGGAGAGGGAAGGGAATGGAAACCCACAACTGGAAAGCAAACAGGAATAGGAGAAGGAAAGAAAAGGAAAAGAAAAACCTGTTCCCCAAGATCCTTCTGCCCATCAGAGTTTGGAAATCACTAGGCAGGGGAGTTTAAACCATTCTTCTTTCCTTTCTCTCTCTGTTTGAGCCTTCTAAGTCTCTCTTGCACATTTTTCAGCTGAACTCTCAGCCCAAGAGTTTTACTTTGGGCACAAGGATGGATAATTAATCACAACAGCAAAACCAAGCACCTTCTAGATAGTGAAAGATGGCAGCTCTTTTCTTGTTCATCTCATCTCTCTGGACAAATATTCATCAACATGTTTCTTTTCATTTTATTTACATTCAGAAAATGGTTAAGAGAGGAGAGGGTGTCAGTATTAGTCATCTTTAGATCCTAACCAGTTAACTTCACAAAACAAAATTACCTAGTAATTTTGTAAACAGTAAAAAAGTAAAATTTTGTAAAAGGTAAAAAGTCTTACCTCTCCCCACCCCACCCCCCAAAGTTGGAAGTTTAGGCAAATAAGGTAAATCAGAACTAGTTTTTCTTTTTTAAAAAAATAATTTACTGTCTTTTTGACTGCACTGCATCTTCTTTGCTTTGCACAGGGTTTCTCCAGTTGTAGTGAGTGGGGACTATGCAGCAAGCAGGGCCTACTCATTGGTGCAGTGCACAGGCTTCTCATTGCAGTGGCTTCTTTTGTGGAGCACAGAATCTAGGGTGCACAGGCTTCAGTAATTGCAGCACACAGGCCCAGCAGTTGCGTCTCACAGGCCCTAGAGCATGCAGGATACAGTCGTTGCAACGTGCAACCTGGTAGTTGCAGCTCGTGGGCTCTAGAGCACAGGCTCAGTAGTTGTAGTGGATGGATTTAGTTGCTCTGTGGCATGTGGAATCTTCCCAGACAAGGGACTGAACCCGTGTCCCCTGCATAAGCTGGTAGATTCTTATCCAGTACTCCACTAAGGAAGTTCCAGAACTAGTTTTGATGCTCTTAAATCTTTATATTGTGATTTCAAAGAAATTACATGTTTTAAATGTCTATGTCACATAGAATAAAATATGAGTTGGTAAGTAGGATACCTGGAATTGATACTGACATTGTGTAAAGAGAAATGTGCTTCTCTACAACACTTGTTCACAGTGTCACAAAGATCCACAAATATTAGTTTAATGGCAGGTAAATCATATAATAGTTACCGTTTTAATGACTACAGAGAAATTTTCTAAATATAAAGCTAACTCATGTATAAAAAATATAACCATGTTTCATTTTAGCCTGATAATTAAGTTTAATCAACCAGCGATAGCCCTAGTCAATTTTGGGAGAGTGCTTTTTATAACATGACTTATTGCACATGAAACTTAACTGACAATAAAATTGAAATTTCATTTGATGCTCTTAATAAGTCTGCACCATATACTCTATCAATATAAGGCATTTATGAATTAAAAAATGAATACCAAAATTCCTTCCCAACATTGCTATGAGTACTGAGTAATCTGAGTAATACATACATAGCTTTTTAACATAAGACATCATTTAGATATCCATCGGCTTCAAGGACACTTCTGTCATTGTATATTCTATGTATTCTGTAGAAGTCAGGTGAAGGTAATGTGCACAGATGTATACCCAATATAAGAAAAGCAACACTGTCCCTGTTTGCACACGTGCACTTCCTGGTGTGGAGCCAGGTAACTTGACCCATTTTCATTCTGAGTCCTCTCCTTTTGGTTTAAGACTAAGACAGATGTTTGACAAAATAATCTAGGGATTTGAGTCAACTGAAAGTTCAAAGGTAGAGGTAAAAAATACATTCCCATTTCAGAAGTGATGCTTTGTTCCCATATAAGTCTCCCTGGTAAAGTGAGAGAACCCCAGCTGTGGTGGGGACCAGATCAAGGCACTGGGGGTGACTTGACCAGCAACTGAGTAAGTGCCTCCCTTAGGTGGCCCCTCTCCTTGCCTGTCTCTCTATAGCCCTGACCTTGCCCAACTTTGCCTCTTTGACCACTGCATCCAAGTCATGCATTTTATGTTCATTGTGAGAAGTGAATTTCTTTTTTAGTATGGGATAATCTAATAATGACTTCCCTGGTGGTTCAGGTGGTAAAGAATCCACCTGTAATGAAGGAGACCCAAGTTTGATCCCTGGGAGATCCCCTAGAGAAGGGAATGGCAACCCACTCCAGTATTGTTGCCTGGAGAATTCCATGGACAGGGGAGCCCAGTGGGCTGCAGTTCATGGGGTCACAAAGAGTTGGACACAGCTGAGCAACTAATACTAATCTAATAACTATATGCAATAAGGTGGAAAGATTATGAAATTGCAGGAAGGAAGATTTATGAATTGACTTCATTGAGTGACATAAGATGGGGGAAGGAAAGTTTTATACCAGTTAACTGAAAAGAAGCCAAGCTCTTTCCAAAATACTCTACAGTCTTATTTTTCTACTCAGAGTCAGTTATTGACAGTGTAATACTTTTAATCTTAAAGCTTTCTCTAGGTAACCAGTGTAAGGGAAGGTGGGTTTGAATGTATTTTGCTTCATTGAATCATCAAATGTCACTAATCTTAATGTATTTTCTAGCCAACAAATCAAAGTAATGTCAAGGTCTAAGTTAGTTTTCTGAATGTTGATGACTAATTTGAATGTAATAAAAAAAAAAAAACATGACTGATCTGCACACACATCACTTTTTAATGGATTGTGTTAGTAGTGAGATCAACTGCTAATGTAACTCAGAGAGCCCCAGCTGCCTGAGGATTTCTTTATTGATTTCAGATGAATTGAAACTTTGATCCATTACAGCATTCAGAAACCATTATTATACATGCTCTGTAGCTACATTTTGCAAATGTTAATTTCTCAGTTATATTAAAATCAATTTTCTTAAATAGCAAAAGGCACCAGAGTGAAAGAGAAACCACTAAGACAATTTTTTGTTCTTTAGCATTTCACTGTATTATGAGTCTATTAATTTTCCCAACCAGCAGGATGAGAATTAGAAAAATTCAAATATTATCACAAACAGGATATTAGAAGTCAACCTTTCAGTAAATTTTTAACTCTCAGTAACACATTGCTGAGATATTTAACCTTACTAGAAATACATACATTTTAAGAAACTCCTATCTTTTATCTCTTTATAGGTTTTATACACTGACCACCTAGTCTTTAGGGTAGGAGCTAAAGAAATTATCTTTCTTAAGTTAATTCCTACCTTTGATGTGTAATCGAATATTCTTTAAGAAAATCAGACATCTCTTAAAAAGTAGTTCAGTTAACATCATATCATTTTTCAGGTGTTATTAGAGATTAATCTTGAAACAGTTTGAGAACATGAGAGGTTTAATTGACCTTAGAATTCAGTGCTATTTGTATGAGAGGAAATTGATTCCAGTTTGGAACAAAACATGAAAAAGAATATGAAGGTTGGTGTTTAGGTGCATTGCATTATTTGGTCATGAGCCAAGAAAAGTCAAGATGAAATCTACCCCAAACCTATCCATTCATCACAGATTAGTTTACCGATACTAATTTAGGTACTGTGTTCTATTGTCATTGTATCAGAAAATAAGCCTTTAAATTTCTTAGCATTTCTGGGCAACATATTTTGAAGTAGTGGAGGTGACTGATACCATATTAGTGTTTAATGTCTTTAGCTTGGTCAATGCAGACAACTTTCCTGTATTAAATATTCTTATATATTTGCTTTTTTCCCTGAAATAAATTTATCAGTTTTCCACATTTATTTTGTGTTTCAGCTTATTTCAACACTACAAGCTGTATGAGTTTCTGTTCTTCTCTGACAGGGAAGAAATTGTGATAGGAACTGAGGTAAGTAATTTATCTAGATGGAACCAATTAAGCTGAATCACTTAATGCATGCTGATCAGCATCTGGATCTTTAACTGCTTAAAGCAACTTCTTGTCAAGATTACTCAAGTGTTAATATAACCAACTAGTAGTTTGCAAAAAGAATAATTACACAAAGTGAGCTTTGGATTAAGAAAATAAGCTGTCTTTTGGCATTAAAAGCATTGTTAATCACATATGCTTTATGTATTTATGGATTATTTGACAAAGCTCAGTTGGATAGAGTATGTGTGTCTTCATACAAATAAAATCAGGAAAAGTGAGATAAATTAATTCAGTTAAATCTCTTCTAATTTCACATTTATTTTCAGTGTACTCATTGTTTAAGGCCTAATTCAAATCCCACTTTCTCAACGAAGCAAACCTTCCTTAATTACGTCGCATTTCAAAGGAAGGGTTTAGAGAAACTCTTTAATCACATTCTATTATTTTATTCCAATTTATCTCTTTCTGCTGAATATTGGCTACTCTTAGCACACCAGTAAGCATGTATGTTTACATCACGTTATATGGTTTTCTAATTGTTTCCCGGGGATTGATATAGTTGACATAATCCAACTGTAATTTCCTTGAAGCTGCGAATCATGTGCTGTTTTACTATGCAACATATAGTATAATGCAGGGCACATAGCAATGCCTCTTAATACTACATAAGTGATTCAGTGACGGTGCATATAATAGCAGTTCTACAAGAAATGGTTTAACTAAAGCTATTTTTGAACACTCTTACATATAATCACATATTCATAATTACTAGAAATGAATCCACGATAAGAGAACATCTTATGAAGGCTGTGCTGTACTTAGTCGCTCAGTCAATCCAACTCTAAAGATGCCATAAAAAGTGCTCTTTAGATTCTCAACTAGAAAAATAGGAGACGGGAATGGTCATGGTCAGAAATAAAGTGAATAAGGGGATATTTACATTATCTGTATAATTTTCCTAGTATTAAGAAGCAGATGCAATGTGCCAGCCATTTGGTCTTCCCTAGTATTGTTATTCTGTAGTTTATAAATTGCTGACTTCGTTAAACACCTGAGTCATGGTGTCTCACTGTCCATTTGGGTACTTGTTCTACTGTTGGCCTTTTAAATGAGCTGAAGGAAAACAAGGAACTCTTTTTGCTTTTGACTTTCCTTAAAATTTCTTCTTTGCAGTCTCCTCATTTTGTGTCTTAAATTACATGTCATTTGACAAAAGTTTCACTGAAAACGTTTCCATTTCAGAATTAAATCATATAGTATGACAGCATTATAATAATCATCTGTTTGGCATACAATCCTATCTTATCTACTCAGCAAAACTTTGGGAAAATGGTAGTGGCTTCCAGCAGTGGCATACACAGATATTTAGAATCATGAAGAAAAAAAATTTCGTGAAGAACTCCCTTTCCCTTTGTTAATTACACAATCGTGCCTTTCTTCTCTGTTGTAAGGTTATATTTAGGTGACATTTATGCTTATGGAAACAAAAAATGGAGAAAGTAGACAAGGATTGATCCATTTATTTTCTATTGTCTTTTGTATTTTCCCCAAGTTAACCAGATCTATAAATAAATTCCTTAATGAAGGGATGTTGGGTCTTTGAGAATTAGATCATTCATATAATTTTAAAGGATTAACCAAAGCAAATGTTATACTACAATTATTTTATAGCATTTTAGAAGTTTCTGATAATGTTTGGTGCAAATACCTTTTTTTAATTAACAACCTTTCATAGAGGCCTGGTCCACTAACGTAATTATTCATGCTGACCTCAGGGCTCTGGAACCAAACAAGGGCCATACAATAGCCATGTAAGTGTTCCAACTTTAAATCTCAGGCAAGAATTCAAGTTAAGTAACACTGATGAAATTTAGTTTGTTTCTTAGTTATGGATAGATGATTATAAAAAAATGCATAAATCACCTCTAAGAATAATTGCTAAATATTAATTTTAATTATTAGTAAAAAACATAAATCATACTCAATTTTTTCTTGGGTTTTAAAGAAAATTGAATTTGTATTTTTTATTTTAACAGTTGTTTCTAGCTATTTCTACTCACCTTTTTAAAGAAATTTCATATTAGGTCATTTTTTGGTAATTCATTATTCTTGGCCTGAGATTTTTCATAATCTAGAAATCTAATATATACAGTTCTATAAGCAGCATGTTTTGTAGTTCTTTCAATAGTTCGCATATAAACATATGTTGAAAAAGGTAGTGAACAACTAGAATGAGCTAGAATAATGACAGGATGGAGCAGAGAACAAAGGCAGCAGATAGATACCTGTAGTTGTAGCCATCTTAGAGGATGACACTTAATTTATTTATAGAGATGAGAATTTCCTTTTAATCACCCAAGCCAAGAACTCTCCAAGTCTGTTGTTTTGGCAATACGATTAGATCACAGATCCACAAACATAGCAATTATAAGGGAACCAAAATCTCCTTAAGGCAGCAGTCCCCAAACTTTCTGGCACTAGGGACTGGTTTTGTGGAAGACAGTTTTTCCATGGACTACGTTGAGGGGGATGGTTTCAGGATGATTTGAGTATATTGCATTTATTGTACACTTTGTTTCTATTATTACATGGGCTCCACCTCAAATCATCAGACATTAGATTCCAGAAGTTTGGGACTCCTGCCTTAAGGGGTATATGTTTTCTATGGCCTTGAGGACCCACCCAAAAACCTGGAAACTGTCCTTTGCTTTGGTTACCTGAAAACTAGGAGAAACAGTGAATACTTGTACACAAAGAACCCTATTGGATAGTAGCAATGATGATGATCAAAAACTTATAGCAGATACCCAAAGACATGGTTCTAACCAGGTATCTACTGCCGGGCATCTACTAAAATGAGATGATACAGTTACAGCATTTATTCATTATTCCACATGTTTATGTGATCCAGTTTCTATTATGCTCTAGGCCTTGTACAAAAGTTCCAGGCATACACAGTGACAAGCAATGATCCTTGTCCTCATGGAGTTTATTGTTGAATGAGAGGAGAGAGATGATTAAGTAATTATAATATAGGGGGGCTTCCATTAACAAGTGAAGTCTAAGAGGAAATCTAAAGACTGTGAATGAGTTAGCCAGAAAGTATATTTTTTTGGTGCAAGCAAAAGAAATTCCACTCAAAATAGTTCAATTAATTTAAAAAGGGGGAAGATATCTTATTATGTCGTGTGCTTGTGTGCTTAGTCACTTAGTCATGTCTGACATTTGGGACCCCATGGACTGTAGCACAGCAGGCTTCTCTGTCCATGGAATTCTCCAGGCAAGGATACTGAAGTAGTTTGACATTCACTTCACCAGGGGATCTTCCCAACCGAATGATTGAACCCTGGTCTCCTGCATTGCAGGCAGATTCTTTACCAACTGAACTACCAGGGAAGTCACTAACAGGTAAAGGCAGGGGTGAAAGCTAGACTAAAACTAACTGGATCTCATAGTCAACCATGTTACTGAGTGTGTATGTGCATGTGGGTCTGTATATCCGTGCATGTGGTTCAGTCTCTCATCTCTCCTAGACTTTTTTCATTTCTTTTTCCTGAAGGGCCTTGTTCCCTTCTATTGCAGTCAGGCTTCCTCCAGCTGGTGGTGGACATGAAAGAGACAGTTACAGTTTAGCACCTCCAAAAGAAAGAAACATTCCTCCTCCCAATATGATTTTCTGTGTTTGTGTTTTATATCTGTTCTCAATTAGTCACTGTGACCAGGGGAGTGATATTATTAGAAAACCCAAGTTGACCATATTGAATGGGTGAAAGAACATGAATAGATCCCCAAAGAAGCAGGAAGAACTTTTCCAAAGGGAACAGTGGTTTTATCAAAAGAATAAACTAAGCACACATGTACAATTCCTCCTGCATCCAAAATCCTGTAAAAGACCAAAATTTTCAAAATTCAGAATGCTATTGATAAGAGGTTTGATGACATCTAAAATGATAAATTATTGATTAGATAAAACTGTAGCCCCATATGTACTGAAAAGACACTACAGAGTTAATGCTACATTTCTTTAGGCATCCTAAATTGATACAGAAATGAGAGAAACTTTGAGAGGGAAAATGATGAAAGCATTACTTTCAGGTCAGTTTTCATTCCAATCCCAAAGAAAGGCAATGCCAAAGAATGCTCAAACTACCACACAGTTGCGCTCATCTCACATGCTAGCAAAGTAATGTTCAAAATTCTCCAAGCCAGGCTTCAACAGTACCTGAACTGTGAACTTCCAGATGTTTAAGCTGGATTTAGAAAAGGCAGAGGAACCAGAGATCAAATTGCCAACATCCATTGGATCATTGAAAAAGCAAGAGAGTTCCAGAAAAATATCTACTTCTGCTTTATTGACTATGCCAAAGCCTTTGTGTGGATCACAATAAGCTGTGGAAAATTCTTAAAGAGATGGGAATACCAGACTACCTGACCTGCCTCCTGAGAAATCTGGATGCAGGTCAGGAAGCAACAGTTAGAACTGGACATGGACCAGACTGGTTTCAAATTGGGAAAGGAGTACGTCACCCTGTATATTGTCACCCTGCTTATTTATCTTCTATGTGGAATACGTCATGAGAAGTGCTAGCCTAGATGAAACACAAGCTGGAATCAAGATTGCCAGGAGACATATCAAAAACCTGAGATATGCAGATGACACCACCCTTATGGCAGAAAATGAAGAGGAACTAAAGAGCCTCTTGATGAAAATGAAAGAGGAGAGTGAAAAAGTTGGCTTAAAACTCAACATTCAGAAAAACTAAGATCATGGCATCTGGTCCCATCACTTCATGGCAAATAAATGGGGAAAGAGTGGAAACAGTGACAGACTTTACTTTGGGGGGCTCCAAAATCGCTGCAGATGGTGACTGCAGCCATGAAATTAAATGACGCTTGCTCCTTGGAAGAAAAGTTAAGACTAACTTAGAGAGCATTTTAAAAAGGAGAGACGTTACTTTGCCAACAAAGGTCTGTCTAGTCAAAGCTATGGTTTTTCCAGTAGTCATGTATGGATATGAGAGTTAGACTATAAAGAAAGCTGAGCACCAAAGAATTGACGCTTTTGAACTGTGGTGTTGGAGATGACTTTTGAGAGTCCCTTGGACAGCAAGGAGATCAAACCAGTCCATCCTAAAGGAAATCAGTCCTGAATATTCATTGGAAGGACTGATGCTGAAGTTGAAACTCCAATACTTTGTCCACCTGGTGCAAAGAACTGACTCATTGGAAAAGACCCTGATGCTGGGAAAGATTGAAGGCATGAGGAGAAGGGGACAACATTGGATGACATGGTTGTATTGCATCACCGACTCATTGGACATGAGTTTCTGTAAGCTCCAGGAGCTGGTGATGGACAGGGAGGCCTGGCCTACTGCAGTCAATGGGGTTGCAAAGAGTTGGACACGACTGAATGACTGAACTGAACTGATGAAAGCAAGTAGAGCAGCTACCCCATTTAGTCCATTTACCTTCTGCTGCTTATACAGGATACTGGGTGGGATTCTGTGGCATTCATTCCCATGCTAAAGAAACTATTGTGGGTGTTGACACTAAAGAGAAGGGCAGTTCTGTAGTGGCCATTGATGTTCAGAAGTGACAGTGAGTACACCCTGAATGCCTTACAACATCATTCTTTATGCCTCCCCTACAGTGTCTAAAGGCAAGCTTGGCAAACAGACATCCACAGTCAAATGAACAAGGATCATCTAATGTGAAGGTCAGCTGGCAGCACAAAATCAACAAGTAGTTGAGGAAAATAAAATTATAAGAGATGCACGAAACTCTATGAACAGATCAAATGATAGCTAAGGAACAGACTTGATAGAGCAAATGTTAGAAGATCTAAACTCTGATTAATAGTCTCACAAAAGTTTGAAAGTTTATCGTTTTCTTGACAAATGAACTGATACAGATCTTGTTTGTTTAAAATGGAATTTGAAAATGTTTATAAAATATCAATTTTCTGTTGATAGGCTTGAAAATCCAGAAAAAGCAATATTCAGGGAACTGTAAATTTTACTTGAGAAATACAGATTTCCTTGAGAGTGTAGAAAATCTTAATAGAATGTTAAACATATAAAATATTGAACGCTCAACACATAAAAATGCCGTCAGATGTAGATTTTACAGGCTAGTTCTACCAAAATTTGTTTAACTTTTATTTTGTCTGGGGATATAGCCAATTAGCAAATAATGTTGTGATAGTTTAAGGGGAACAGCAAAGGGATTCAGGCATATATATATATATATACCCATTCTCCCCAAACTCCCTTTCCATCTAGGCTGCCACATAACATGGAGCAGGTGCTATATTGTAGGTCCTCGTTTGGTGTCCAGATAATTAGGAAGTTTGGGATGGACATGTACCAAAATTTCTAAGAGGAAACATTTCCTTTTTATATGTTGTTATAGAGCATAGAAGGAGATGGAAAGCTTTCAACTCATTTTCTGAAGTTAATATAACCCTGAGAAAGTTTTAAATTTATCCTGTGAATCGGTAATAAATTATAATTAGAAATAGAAAAGAATAACACAATATTGTAGGCAATCACAGTTATGAAAATATTATAGATGCATTAATCTTAAATAAAATATTATGAAGTGAAATATGGCAAAGGATTAGATGTTTAGATAGTGTTTATTCCAGATACGAAAGGATGGTTTAACACTGGGATATCTATTAATGTACTTTAGTACACTGTCAGATTAGAGGAAGGAAAAACCAAATGATGATCTCAATAGATACAGTAAAACATTTGATAACTATCCATTTCTCATTTTAAAAAGACTCTAGTTAGCCCATAATGTAAGTTTATACTCTTAGCTGATAGAATATACCAAAAACTGAAATCTGTCTAAAATGTCTTAATGAAGCCATTAAAATACCCACAAAGAACAAGACAAGGCTGATAATTTTGATGCAACATTGGATTTTTAGTTCCTCACCAATTTGATAAAACAAAAAAGTCAAAATTAGAAGAAAAAGGGAGGTATTGAAAAACAAGATACAAAGCTGTCATTGTTTGCAGATGGTATGGTAAGAAACCATCATTAAGAAAAAAATATTTTCCTGTATTTTGTTAATAGCCTTGAAGAAAAGGATCACATTGGTAATAATGAAAACCATAAAATATGTAGGAATGAACCTAACAAAATGTGCAACAATAATACAAAGAAAATTGAACATTTTATTTGTTGAATACTTTAGATCTTGTATCCTATAGAATTTACTGACTTTTGACTAAATTTTACCTAAATTTCTGTGGTATCTCTTCCTTATTTTCAGAACACAGTTAATGTTGGAAGGCTAACTAGATTTCACTTCAGATATTTAGCAAGAATGATTTGAAGGTGGTTTTGTACAATCTTATTAAGAGGCAAATAGTGTCTGGTTTTCTTTCTTTTTATTTTCTTTTTCTCTTAATATTTTATCATTCTTTCTTCATTTATGAGCTCAGTATTTCTAGACACAGGAACTTTCACTCTTCAATTATTTGATTAAAATGAGATACAGTTCATATGGAAAAGAAAGAACAGGTTTCTTATTCTCTCCCTTTCTCTGAAAGTTTTCAAAATAATAAGTTGGATTTTTAGTATACTTCAAAAGTGATGGTGGTAGACTGAATAATTAATTTCCCTCCCATCATTTCAAGATGCCTACATACCAATTCCTGGAACCTGTGGATATGTGATCTTACATGTGAAAGAGATTTTGCAGATATGATTAAGCTGAAGGCTTTGAGATGGGAGGATTATCCAAGTAGGCTCAATGTGATCATGTTCCTCCTAAGAGGAAAAGAGAGGAAAGAGAGAGTCAGTAACAAGGGGAAGATTTGAATAAGCTAAATTGTTGGCTTTGAAGATGGAGGAAGAGGCAAGGAGCCAAGGAATTCAGGTGCCCTCTAGGAGCAGACAGAGAAGGCAGTGGCAACCCACTCCAGTACTCTTGCCTGGAAAATCCCATGGACGGAGGAGCCTGGTAGGCTGCAGTCCATGGGGTCGCTAAGAGTCAGACACTACTGAGCGTCTTCACTTTCACTTTCCACTTTCATGCATTGGAGAAGGGAATGGCAGCCCACTCCAGTGTTCTTGCCTGGAGAATCCCAGGGACAGGGGAGCCTGGTGGGCTGCTGTCTATGGGGTCACACAGAGTCAGACACTACTGATGCAGCTTAGCAGCAGCAGCAGCTAAGAGCCAAATAAGGCAAGGAAACAGATTCTCCTGTAGAGTCTCTGAACTGAATGGAGCCTCTTCAACACATTAAGTTGAAGACTTCTGACTTCCAGAACTGTAAAATAAATTTATGTTAATTTAAGCCACTGTTTGTGGTAATTTGTTGTAGTAAGAATAGGAAACTGAAATAGATTTTATTTTGTTTCTGTTTTGTTTCATCCATATTAATTACTATTCTTAATGCTCAGTTTGACTCATTATGACCAGTAATCCCATTGGTTTATTTGTGAATCCCTGTCAGAATATCACCTTGCTTTAATCACCATACCATAATAGAATTTCTTGCTATCTACTATCGCAGTGCCTTCTTATTGTTACCCTTCTTCATTATTTGGTTGATTATATACTTCATATTAAAATACTGTAAAAGAAAAGAGGAATACTTTTGATGAGCTTATTGGTAATCTGGAAACAACTGAGGAAAGAATCTCTGAACTAGAGGATATTATCAAAAGAATCCTCAAACCAAAAACCAAAGAAAACAAACACTGAAAGAGAAAAAAAAAAACGGAACAGACTATTCAAGGTCTACAGGACAACTACAAAAGGTATAACATGCATATAGTGGGAAAAGCAGGAGTAGAAGGAGAGAAAGGAAGAGAAGAAATATTTGAAGCAATAATGAATGAAATTTTCCCCAGATGAATTTCCCTACATCCTGGGAGGTCAGAGAACCCAAAAGATGATAAATGCCAAAAAAATTATACCTAGGCATGTAAGTTTTAAACTATATAAAATCAAAGATAAAGAAAAATTCTGAAAGTAGTAGGAGGGAGAAAAAAAAAACTCAACCTGTACGAACCAGTATAAGAATTACTTTCAATTTCTCTGAAACCATACAAGTAAGAACTGAGTAAAGTGTTTAGTGCTGAAAGAAAAAAACTACCAACCTAGAGTTCTCTACATTGTGAAATTATCCTTAAGAAGTGAAAAAGGAAGGCTTTCTCAAACAAATAGTCCTGAGGGAATTTGTTGCCAGTAGACCTGGCTTGCAAGAAATGTTAGAAGAAAGTTATTTAACAAGGTGAAATAATATAGGTCATAATCTTGGATCTGCATAAAGTAAAGAAGTACATTCAAAGAGGGAATAAATCAAGGTAAAATAAGAACTTTTGATTTTCTTTTTTCTTAATTTATCTAAGAGTAAAATTTGTTTAAATAATAATAATGCATTTGATTATATATATATATATATATGCTTATCTATAAGTGACATGAATTTCATGATGGATATAAGAGACAACAGAGAAGAAATAGGTTTATTTTGTTTTTATAAGGTCCTTACATTACCCATGAAGCAGTATACTATTATTATTTAAAATTGGACTTGGATTGGCTGTAAGTGGATATTGAAAACTAGAGAACACCACTAAATTAGTAATATGCTAAAAATGGAAATTATATATATATGGAAATTATATATATATAATATATATATAATGGAAATATAATGGATATATATATAATGGAAATTATATAATATATAATTATATTGAATTTTCAATTAAGAACTGAAAGAGGCAACAAATAAAAAGCAGAAACAAATATGGTATGTATTAATCCAGCTATATCAAATTTAATGTCAGTGGTTTAAATTCATGGAAAAAAAAGATTGTGTTAAAAACAATATGATCATCTCAGTAGATCCAGAAAATGCTTTTGACAAAATTCAATACCAGTTTATGATAAAAACTCTCTAGAAAGTAGAAAGTAGGCATATAGGGAGCATACTTCAACATAATAAAGGCCATATATGACAAACCTGTGGGCTTAGCTGGTGACTCAAATGGTAAAGCATCTACCTGCAATGCAGGAAGCCCAGATTAGATCCCTGGGTTGGGAAGATCCCCAGAAAAAGGTAATAGCAACCCACTCCAGTATTCTTGCCTGGAGAATTCCATGGACAGGGGAGCCTGGTGGGCTACAATTCATGGGGTCACAAAGAGTTGGACACAACTGAGCAACTAACACACACATACACACATGACAAACCTATAGCTAATACTGTACTCAATGGTGGAAAGCTGAAAGCACTTCCTATAAGAGCAGAAACAAGACAAGGATTTCCACTTTCACCACTTTTATTCAACGTAGTTTTGGAAGCCCTGGCCACAGCAATCAGAAGAAAAAGAAACAGAAGGAATCCAGATTGGAAAATAAGAAATAAAACTGTCACTATTTGCTGATGACATGATACTATACATAGAAAACCCTTTAAATGTTACTGGAAAACTACTCCAAATGAATTCAGTAAAGTTGTAGGATGCAAAATCAACACATAGAAATCTGTTGCATTTCTGTACACTAACAATTATCTATCCCTGCATTCCTATACAGTAAGAATGAAAAATCAAAAAGAGAAATCAGAGAAACAGTCCCATTTACCATAGCATCAGAAAGAATAAAATTCCTAAGAATAAACCTACCTATGGATACAAAAGACTTGTACTCTGAATATTATAAGATGCTGATGAAAGAAACAGATAATACAAGTAGATGGAAAAAATATACCATGTTCTTGAATTGGAAGAATCGATTGTCAAAATGACTGTACTATCCAAGGCAGTCTATAGATTCAGTGCAATCTGTATCAAATTATCAATGGCATTTTTTTCTCAAAATTAGAACAAAAATTTTTACAACTTCTATGGAAACACAAAAGACCCCAAATAGCCAAAAAGCAATCCTGAGAAAGAAAAATGGAGCTGGAGGAATCAGATTCTTTTACTTCAGACTATACTACAAAGCTACATTTATCAAAATAGTATTCACACACACACACGCGCGCACACACACACACACACACAAAGAAATATAAGTCAATGGACAGGATAGAAAGCCCAGAGATAAAACCGAACACCTCTGGTCAATTAGTCTATGACAAAGGAGGCAAGACTATACAATAGAGGAAAGACAATCTTCAGTAGATGATGCTGGAAAAACTTGACAGCTATGTGTAAAAAAAAATGAAATTAGAACATTCTTTGACACCACACACAAAAGTAAACTCAAGATGGAAAAGCAGTTTGGCATGCAGCCAGTTTTAAGGTCATTGTCCAGTCAGAGGGAGAGAGACTTAGTGCCACCTCTGAAGCCTGAACAAGACTACTTTACTAGCTTCCCCAACACAGGTATGAAGAGGACATCACAGAGTGATAAAAGGGTTAATTCTCCAAGAAAACATGACAATTCCTAACATATGTGACTTAACAACAGGGTATCAAATTGTGTGAGGCAAAAACTAATAGAATTACAAATAAAAAAAGGGATAAATCCTCTATCATAGTTGGAAAGTTCAGCACCCCTCTATTCATAAAAGTACATAGATCTAGCTGGCAGAAAATCTGTTAAAGACATAGGAAGACTCAACGACACTATCAGTCAACTGAATATAATTGACATCTATGGACTACTTATCCAACAATAGCAGAGTACACATTCTTTTCAAGCTCACAAGGAGCATTCACCAAAATAGACCATATTCTATACCATAAAACACACCTTAACAAATTTAAAGGAACAGAAATCATAAATGTCTCCTCGTAGATCACAGTGGAATTAAACCAGAAATCAATAACGGAAAGGTAACTGAAAAATCCAACAATTTGTAGTAATTAAACACACTTCTAATAACACTGGCTCAGATAAGGCATCTCATGAGGAACTTGAAAGTATTTTGAGCTAAATAAAAATAAAAACACAGCTAATCACAATTTATGGGATACAGCAAATGCAGCGCTTAGAGGGAAATTTATAGCATTGAATGTATATATTGGAAAACAAGAAAGATCTAAAATCAGTAATCTAAATTTCCATGTTAGGAAACTAGAAAAATAAGAACAAATGGAATACAGAGTAACCGAAAGAAAAATAGTCTGCTCCTAAAGAACTGGAGCAGAAATCAATGAAACTGAAAACAGGAAATCAATAGAGAAAATAAGTGAAATCAAAAACTGATTCTTTGAAAAGATCAATGGAATTGATAAGCTTCAGCTAAGTTAATTAAGAAAAAAGAGGGAGGACACAAATTACTACTATCAGTAATGAAGGAGGGAACATTACTACTTCCCTATGGACATTAAGAGGATAATAAAGGAATACTGTGAACAATTCTCTGCCCACAGATTTGATAACATTGATGAAATGGACCAGTTAACTTGAAAGACAAAGTTTGCCAAAACTCACAAAAGAAGAAACAGATGATGTGAATAAATGAATAAGCCTATATCTGTTAAAGAAAGTAAATAATTAGTAATCTTCCAAAAGACAAGACACATGGCTTAGATGGGCTCACTTGTGAATTGTAACAAACAAATAAGGAAGAAATCATACCAGTTCTCTACAAACTCTTGCAGAAGACAGAAATAGAGGGAATACTTCCTAACTGATTCTATGAGGCCAGCATTACCAAAGTACTAAAATTAGACAAAGACATTACAACAAAAGAAAACTGTAGACTAATAGCTCTCATGGACATAGATGCAGAGGTACTTAACGAAAATTTAGCAAATCTCATCTAGCCATGTATTCACCATGACCAAGTGCGATTTATCCCAAGTATACAAGGCTTATTCAACATTCAAAACTCAATTATTACAATACTTCAAGGCAAGATAAAAAAAAGAAAAATCACATGGTCATAATAGATTCAGAAAAAGCATTACATAAAATTTGATACCCACTTGATATAAAAACTCAGCATACTAGAAATAGAAGGGAACTCCCTCTTTTGATAACAAATATCAAAAACCTACAGCTAACATTATTAAACCGTTCAATCCTAAAGGAAATCAACCCTAAATATTCATTGTAAGGACTGATGCTGAAGCCGGAGCTCCAACCCTTTGGCCACCTGATGCAAAGACTAACTCATTGGAAGAGACCCTGATGCCAGGAAAGATTGAGGACAGGAAGAGAAGGGGGCAACAGAAGATGAGATAGATGGCTGGATGGCATCACTGACTAAATGGTCATGAGTTTGAGCAAATTCCAGGGGATAGTGTAAGATAGGGAAGCCTGGTGTGCTGCAGTCTATGGGGTTGCAAAGAGTCAACCACGATTTAACAACTGAACAACAAATATCATTAAGTTAGAAACTCAAAACTTTCCACTAAGATAAGGTGTACTACAAGGCAGGGATATCTCTTCTGTACGATAAGTTCTAACTAATAAGACAAGAAGATGATATAAACATTATACAGATTGAGAAAGAAGATATGAAAATGTCTTTGTTTGCAGAGGACCTAAGTGTAGAAAATCTGATAGAATTTACCAAAAAAGAAATCCTATAAGAAACAAACACAAGCAATTCTCAAAAGAGTACAGGATAAAAAGTTAATATATAAAAGTCAGTTTCTTTCCTATGTATCAGAAAGAACAAGTGGAATTTGAAATTTAAATCACTTTATTCTTTGTATTAGCACTCAAAAAATGAAATACTTAGCCATAAGTCAACAAAATATATACAAGATTTACATGAGGAAAACATGAACCTCTGAAGAATGAAATGAAAAAAAAACTTGATAAATGGAGCGATATTCCATGTGTGGGTAGAAAGACTCAATATTGTGAAGACATCAGTTCTTCCCAATTTATGTATAGATTCAATGCAATCATCATCTAAATCCCCCAAATTTATTTTCAGTTCAGTTCACTCGCTCAGTCGTGTCTGACTGTTTGCGACCCTGTGAATCACAGCTAGCCAGGCCTCCCTGTCCATCACCAACTCCCGGAGTTCACTCAAACTCACATCCATCCAGTCGGTGATGCCATCCAACCATCTCATCCTCTGTCGTCCCCTTCTCCTCCTGCCCCCAATCCCT
Source organism: Capricornis sumatraensis (assembly GCF_032405125.1). Lineage (NCBI taxonomy): Eukaryota > Metazoa > Chordata > Mammalia > Artiodactyla > Bovidae > Capricornis > Capricornis sumatraensis. Next base: position 27,528,885 of record NC_091078.1, on the reverse strand, counting down.
CCCAGCATCAGGGTCTTTTCCAGTGAGGCAACTCTTCGCATGAGGTGGCCAAAGTATCGGAGTTTCAGCTTTAGCATCAGTCCTTCCAGTGAACACCCAGGACTGATCTCCATTAGGATGGACTGGGTGGACCTCTTTGCAGTCCAAGGGACTCTCAGAGGTCTTCTCCAACACCACAGTTCAAAAGCATCAATTCTTCGGCGCTCAGCTTTCGTCACAGTCCAACTCTCACATCCATACATGACCACTGGAAAAACCATAGCCTTGGCTAGACGGACCTTTGTGTCAAAGTAATATCTCTGCTTTTTAATATGCTATCTAGGTTGGTCATAACTTTCCTTCCAAGGAGTAAGCGTCTTTTAATTTCATGGCTGCAATCAACATCTGCAGTGATTTTGGAGCCCAAAAAATAAAGTCAGCCACTGTTTCCACTGTTTCCCCATCTTTTCCATGAAGTGATGGGACCCGATGCCATGATCTTCGTTTTCTGAACGTTGAGTTTTAAGCCAACTTTTTCACTCTCCTCTTTCACTTTCATCAAGAGGCTTTTGAGTTCCTCTTCACTTTCTGCCATATGGGTGGTGTCATCTGCATATCTGAGGTTATTGATATTTCTCCCGGCAATCTTGATTCCAACTTGTGCTTCCTCCAGCCCAGCATTTCTCATGATGTACTCTGCATAGAAGTTAAATAAGCAGGGTGACAATATACAGCCTTGACGTACCCTTTTCCTATTTGGAACCAGTCTGTTGTTCCATGTCCAGTTCTAACTGTTGCTTCCTGACCTGCATATAGTTTTCTCAAGAGGCAGGTCAGGTGGTCTGGTTTCCCATCTCTATCAGAATTTTCCACAGTTTATTGTGATCCACACAGTCAAAGGCTTTGGCATAGTTGATAAAGCAGAAATAGATGTTTTTCTGGAACTCTCTTGCTTTTTCTATGATCCAGCGGATGTTGGCAATTTGATCTCTGGTTCCTCTGCCTTCTCTAAAACCAACTTGAACATCAGGAAGTTCACGGTTCACGTACTGCTGAAGCCTGGCTTTGAGAATTTTGAGCATTAAGAGTTAGCACTATGTTTTTGGATCTGTCTCATCAGGCAAAGGAAACAAAAGCTAAAAAACACAAATGAGGCCTAGTTGAACTTAAAATCTTTTGCACATCAAAGGACATCACCAAAATTAAAACACAACCTACTGAGTGGGAGAAGATGTTTGCATTTTTATGCAGGTTTTTTTTTTTTTTCTTTCTGTTACTGACTTGTATGAAGTCTTTTTATTTTTTGGCATATTAACCCTTTATGAGTCACATTTTTTCCAAAATATACAAACAACCCATACAACTCAATAACAAAAAAAGAAAAGAAAAGAGGAAAAAGGCCTAAATGAAAAAGAACAGAAGACCTAAATAGGCATTTCTTCAGAGAAGACATACACATGGCCAATAGGCACATGAAAAAATATTCAAAATCACCAATTATTAGAAAAATGCAAATCAAAACTACAATGAGGTACCACCTCTCACTGGTCAGAATGACCATCCTGAAAAAGTCTACAAATAACAAATGCTGGAGAGGGTGTAGAATAAAAAAGGAACCCTCTTACACTTTTAGTGGGAATGTAAATTGGTGTATTCACTATGGAAAACAATGTGGAGATTCCTCAAAAAACTAAAAATAGAGTTGCCATCTGAGCTTACAGTCTCACTCTTGGACATATATCCAGACAAAACTATAATTTGAAAAGATAGATGCACCCCACCATTCATTGTATCACTATTCACAATAGCCAGGACATTGAAACAACATCAGTGTCCAACAGATGAATGGATAAAGAAGATGTGGTACAATGTTCTTGGATTGAAGACTCAATAGAGTAAAAATGATTATTACTACCCAAAGTAATTTATAGATTCAAAGATATCCCTATCAAACAACCAATGGTATTTTTCACAGAACTAGAACAAAAAATTTCACAGTTCATATGGAAACACAAAAGACCTCGAATAGCCAAAGCAGTCTTAAGAAAGAAAAACAGACCTGAAGGAATCAACTTTCCCAACTTCAGACTATACTACAAAGCTACAGCAATCAATACAGTATGATACCAGCAGAAAAACAGAAATATAGACCTATGGAACAAGATAGAAAGCCCAGAAATTAACCCACGCACCTATGAACACCTTATCTTCGACAAAGGAGCCAAGAAAATATAATGGAGAAAAGACAGCCTCTTCAATAAGTGTTTCAGGGAAAACTGGAGAGCTACATGTAAAAGAATCAAAGTAGAATACTTCCTAACACCACACACAAAAATAAACTCAAGATGGATTAAAGACTTAAATGTTAGGCCAAAAACTATAAAGCTCTTAAAGAGTGCATAAAGCAGTATGCTCTTTGACATAATTAGCAACATCTTCTTTGACCCACCGCGTAGAGTAATGGAAATAAAAACAAAAATAAACAAGTGGAATCTAGTTAAACTTAAAAACTTTTACACTGCAAAAGAAACAATAAACAGGATTAAAAGACAACCCTCAGATTGGGAGAAAATAATGACAAATGAAACAACTGACAGAGGGTTAATCGCCAGAATACATAAGCAGCTCATACAGCTCAATATTAGGAAAACAAATAGCCCAATCAAAAAATGGGCAGAAGACATAAACATACATTTCCCTAAAGAAGACATACAGATGGCAAAAACATATGAAGAGATGCTCAACATCACCAATTATTAGAGAAATGGAAATCAAAACTACAATGAGGTATCACCTCACACCAGTCAGAATGGCCATCATCAAAAAAAAGCTACCAACAGTAAATGCTGGGGAGAATGTGGAGAAAAGGGAAACCTCCTATACTGTTGGAGGTAATGTAAACTGGTACAGCCATTATGGAGAACAATATGGAGATTCCTTTTAAAAACTAGGAATAAATCTACCTTATGACCCAGCAACCCCCCTGCTGGCATGTACCCTGAGAAAACCTCAATTCTAAATGACTCATGTACCCCAATGTTCAGTGCATCACTATTTACAATAACCAGGACATGGAAGCAACCTAGATGTCCATTGACAGATGAATGGGTAAAGAAGATGTGGTACATATATACAATGGAATATTACTCAGTTATAAAGAAGAATTAATTTTGAGTCAGTTCTATCAAGATGAATGAACCTAGAGCCTGTTATATAGAGTGAAGTAAATCAGAAAGAAAAGTTATGACCAACCTAGATAGCATATTCAAAAGCAGAGGCATTACTTTGCCGACTAAGGTCCGTCTAGTCAAGGCTATGGGTTTTCCAGTAGTCATGTATGGATGTGAGAGTTGGACTGTGAAGAAGGCTGAGCGCCGAAGAATTGATGCATTTGAACTGTGGTGTTGGAGAAGACTCTTGAGAGTCCCTTGGACTGCACGGAGATCCAACCAGTCCATTCTGAAGGAGCTCAACCCTAGGATTTCTTTGGAAGGAATGATGCTAAAGCTGAAGCTCCAATACTTTGGCCACCTCGTGCGAAGAGTTGACTCATTGGAAAAGACTCTGATGCTGGGAGGGATTGGGGGCAGAAGGGGAAGGGGACGACAAAGGATGAGATGGCTGGATGGCATCACTGACTCAATGGACGTGAGTCTGAGTGAACTCCAGGAGTTGGTGATGGACAGGGAGGCCTGGTGTGCTGCGATTCATGGGGTTGCAAAGAGTTGGACACGACTGAGCGACTGAACTGAACTGAACTGAAATCAGAAAGAGAAAAACAAATATAGTGTATTAGTATGTATCTATACGGATCTAGAAAAATGGCATTGATGAACCTATTTGCAGGGAAGATGTGGAGATGCCAATATAGAGGATGGACTTGTGGACACAGTAGGGGAAGGAGAGAGTGAATGGAGAAAGTAGCATCAACATGTATACACTATCGAAGTGTAAGATAGATAGCTGGTGAGAAGTCACTGTGTAGCACAGGCAGCCTGGTCTGGCATTCTGTTATGGCTTGGAAGGAAGAATGGTTTAGCAAAGAGGGGATATATGTATAATTATGGCTGATTTACACTGTTGTATGACAGAAACCAACACAACATTGTAAATGCTAAAAAACAAAAAATAAAAGATGTGGTACATATGTACAGTGGAATACTACTCAGCCATAAAAAGGAAGAAATAATGCCATTTGCAGCAATATGGATGGACCTAGAGATTATTATTGGCACCCCACTCCAGTACTCTCACCTGGAAAATCCCACGGACGGAGGAGCTTGGTGGGCTGCAGTCCATGGGGTCACAAAGAGTCAGATACAACTGAGCGACTTCACTTTCACTTTTCACTTTCATGCATTGGAGAAGGCAATGGCAACCGACTCCAGTGTTCTTGCCTGGAGAATCCCAGGGACAAGGGAGCCTGGTGGGTGCCGTCTATGGGGTAGCACAGAGTCGGACATGACTGAAGCGACTTAGCAGCAGCAGCAGAGATTATTATACCAAGTCAGAAAGAAAAAGACAAATACCATATGATATCACTTATATGTGGAATCTAAAATATGATACAAATGAACCTATCAAAGAAGCAGAAACACACTCACAGACCTAGAGAAAAGACTTGTGGTTGCCAAAGGGAAGGTAAAGGTTGAGAGTGTGGAAATAGCAGATCCAAACTGCTGTATAGAGAATGGATAAACAACAAGATCCTATTATATAGCACAGGGAACTATATTCAATACCCTATGATAAATCATAATGCAAAAGAATATAAAAAAAGAACATGTATATGTATAACTGAATCACTTTGCTGTACAGTAGAAATTATCAAAACATAAATCATCTATATTTGAGTAAGACTAATTTTTCATTACAACATTTTTAATGAAATGATTCTAGATAGAAAGTGAAAGAAATAGAAAAGAATGAAAACAAGTAAAATGTGACAGTAGATCTGAATAATACTGAGTTATAATACACCTGTGTTTTGTGTGACTTAAAATATTACATAGAGAATTAAAATAAACTGATAAAAGTGAAAGTGAAGTCGCTCAGTTCTGTCCAACTCTTTGTGACCCCATGGACTATAGCTTGCCAGGCTCCTCTGTCCATGGGATTCTCCATGCAAGAATACTGGAGTGGGTTGCCATTTCCTTCTCCAGGGGATCTTCCTGACGCAGGATTTGAACCCAGATCTCCTGGGTTCACTGCCGAAGTCTCCTGCAGGCAGACTCTTTAGAGTCTGAGCCACCAGGGAACCCCAAATAAACTGATAATACTATATATATTGAAAGGATGGTAAATTAGTCTGGAAAAGGAAATGGCAACCTACTCCAGTATTCTTGCCTGGAGAATCCCATGGACAGAGAAGCCTGGTGGGCTACTGTTCATGGGGTCACAAAGAGTCAGACATGACTGTGTGACTAAGCACCTTATAAACTGAAAAGAAGGTAAATGAGTTAATGTATTGTTTCTGACATTTTTTGAGAAGAGTCAAAGTATTGATTTATAAACATTTAATAATTTGAGGATGCATAATATTGAAAAATAGAGATATTATTACTTTGCCAACAAAGGTCTGTCTAGTCAATGTTTTTCCAGTGGTCATGTATGGATGTGAGAGTTGGACTGTGAAAAAGGCTGAGCACCGAAGAATTGATGCTTTTGGACTGTGGTATTGGAGAAGACTCTTGAGAGTCCCTTGGACTGCAAGGAGATCCAACCAGTCCATCCTAAAGGAGATCAGTCTGGGTGTTCATTGGAAGGACTGATGCTAAAGCTGAAACTCCAATACTTTGGCCACCTCATGCAAAGAGTTGACTCATTGGAAAAGACCCTGATGCTGGGAGCGATTGGGGGCAGGAGGAGAAGGGGACAACAGAGGATGAGATGGCTGGATGGCATCACCGACTCAGTGGACATGAGTTTGAGTGAACTCTGGGAGTTGGTGATGGACAGGGAGGCCTGGCGTGCTGTGATTCATGCGGTCGCAAAGAGTCAGACACAACTGAGCGACTCAACTGAACTGAACTGAACTGCATCTCTAGGATAAGCTTTGGATAAATAATGTTAAGCTAGTAGAAGAGAAAATGGAATAATAAAAATCCATTGGATTAAAAAGTGCTAAATTTAAAATCTCTCATATGAAAACACGAGAAAAGTATGGAGGAAAGTAGTTTTTAATTTTGAGATTAAATTTAGTTCTAGGATTAACTGCCTAATTTTTTTTTTTAAGGTTTAAGGAAGATACTACAAAGAAAAATGTTTTTAAAAAGGCACTTGAAAATTTTTGCAAACAATGTTAAAGGTCAAAATTATTTTATGCATAAATAGTAAGCACAGAGAAAATAAGTAAAAGACAAACAAGACAACAGAAGCATTGCAAAGAATTTGAACAGGCTGTATATTTTACTGATAAGAAGATACAAATATATTTAACCTCACTATTTATAAAGGAAGTGCAAATAAGAAAAACTATTTTCAACTATAATATTGGCTAATATCAAAAAGGTTGATTAATAGCCAGTATTAAGGAAGATGCAAGAAAACACAGCTCTATGGCAGGGGATTGTTGAGAAGTTAAATTTTTAAAGCCACTTCGGAGAGTAGATTGGAAAAATGAAATGTAAATATCCTGTGTCCACCAAATTCTAATTTATAAGTATCTTTCATTTGGACATACTCATGTTATATAAAGATGTTTATTCATGAATATACATCAAAGTATGGTTTATAACAGCTAATAATTTCAGAAAGTGAATAAGAAGGGAAATGACTAAATAAAATGAAGTATAATCACACTGTGGAAAACTAACCAGTCTTTTGAAGGAGTCCAGCAGATCCACATATATGGTTATGTTAGGATCTCAAACATGCTTAAAGGAAGAAGAATGGTAGAACAATGTGAATAGTGTTTCCACTTATTTTTAAAGGCAGATAAACATGAAAATATATAGACATGTATATACATTTAAATGATGGTAAAGACTTGAAAGGCTAGAAGGTTTATACTAACCTTTAACATGGCAGACCTTTGGGCAAGTGAGTGAAAGTAGGAGTTTGATAGGGTTTGAAGAGGGACATTTTATTCTGTGTATTTCAGATTTATGGTAACCTTCTACAGTGTGAATGTCTACATGTATTGTACAATAATCAAATTGTTCCCTAGTTCATTCCCAAGAAGTAGTGAGGCGCATTTTGTAAATTAAATGCAGGCATATAAGCATGCTTCCGTATTAATATATTGACAGAGAATTATCATCTGGGTGTTTACAAAATGAAAAACTGAATAGAAAAAACATAGGTGAACTCTTGATCCATAAAATTTTTAGATACTTTACAAGTGTGTTACTGACATATTTTAAATTTAAGTATAAACTTGGTTTAACTGAAAAGTCATTTATAGATTAAAAATCTGGTGCTGTGCTATAACATCCCAAATTTTCCCTAAGAAATTAAAATTGATATCATGAATTATGTATACATAGCACATTTTAAAAATATTTATTCAGTTTAATTTCACCAGAGTTTCAACACATCAAGTCTTGGATCATTTGTACTTTCAAAGGTTATATTATACATATATGTGTGTGTGTGTGTGTATATATGTATTTAAACAGATGCACACACATATACATATTTGTATTTAAATATAAAAAGATTGTCTGCTTTAATAATTTCCCTAATTTACACATGTAATAGGTATAATTTTATCTCTTAACTATTTAAGCGAAAATGCTTAATGTTCAGACTGTAAGTTTATACTATGGACATTTTCACACACTCTCCCTTTGCACAACTCCAGAGGGCACCGTTCACATCACGATCTATGTGATTAGTGGAGTTGTGCATTACGCAGCCTGCACAGCTGAAAGTGGAGGCCCTGTTTTCACAAGTGGTACTGTGGCAGAATCTGATTATTATAAATATGACATACTTACAAAGATATTTAAAGAGAATGATAAATATACCTAAGTGGTTACCTTGCCTAGAGTCATATTTTGGCAGCCTTTCAAAACCTAAAATAATACCACTTATAGTCAGCAAATATAGAAAATTCAGACCTCTCTAAAGTCAGTGATGTCAATTGTATATAATTTTATGTTCTGAACACTTATTCCTAAATCAAAAACAAAATAAATAAAACACTTTTTTCTTCCTTATTTCAAAACCCACACAGATTATGGGTGTTAATGACACTGTACTTAAAATGTTAGCTTTTGGCGGAGAAAAATAACCAGATAGAAATATGAATTTATTTTCTTTTTTTAAACTATAAAGTTATGGTGTCCTTAATAAACAAAATATGACACTTATGTAAACGCTCAGCCTTTTAAGGAAAAATAAAAAGCAGAAACAGCATTGCGTGTCTGATCGTATTTTGGAACAGAGTGTGGCAACTGAAGCGTAGCTATAAAGATATCTTTTTTCTCTTTAGTTTACCCTTGAGATGTACCTATCAAAATAATCTAAACTTATCCAGATGATGTTTTTAATCTTGAAAAAGGCTTTTTTTTTCCCCTTGTTGGATGATCCTATTAGCAAACTGCTGGACGGGAAAATCATACAGGACATAATTTGTAGTTTGACCTACTCTCATTGGGTATTGCTAAAGAAAATCAATCAGAAATTGTTGTGTTAAAATAACTCTATCTGCTCTACCTGGCATGTGTGACTGACTTTAGAATCTATCATTTAAAGAAAATGGTTGATGCTTGAGAATACAATTTATCAAACTTCTTGTTCTTTTTCCACAAAGCACAGGAAAATAATCATCCTGCCCTAAATATCAGTCTTTTAAGAGACATTTAGGGGATCTGTCTCCAGTATAAAATAACTGATAAATGGCAGGAGCATAATTTAAAGATGGTTTCCGTCACCAATCATATGGCACCTAAACTCTTGAACCTGTTACTCAAGTCTTTCCATCTGTTGGCCCACTAACATTAATCTCAGTTCCTCTGTGACCAGTTCTCTGATGAACTAGGTTGGTCTTTTCATAATTACAGGGTTCCTACTTAGTTTTGCCTTGACATAAGCTTTTCCTGCTGCTTGAAATGCTCTTCAACCTTTTTTCTGCCAATTCAAATCTAATTATTCCCCCATAGCTGTTTGAGGGATGCTTCTTTTAAACACCGAAGAAAAAGGAAGGGGTGGGGCGAGACTGACTTTCTCTGGCATTTTTACTTTTAATTTCCTTAGAATTAAATATTTTCTAAGTATAGAGTTGTATCATTTGAAACTATGTAGCTCTGGGGGATTAGGATAACTGATATTTTTTTATTTTCTTCAGTAGAGAACCTATATATATTCACATACTTCCCTGGTGGCTCAGAGGGTAGAGAATCCTTCCCGGCAGTGTGGGAGATCTGGGTTCCATCCCTGGGTTGGAAAGATTCCCTGGAGGAGGGCATGTCAACCCATTCCAGTATTCTTGCCTGGAGAATCCACATGGATGTCCATGGGGTGGCAAAGAGTCAGACACAACTGGACGACTAAGCACAGCACAGCATTCAGTAGTTGTTCACTAAATCAATTAATGTAAAGGAAGGACAATTTTATTTCATTGACTAATTCCAAAACATTTTATTTGGAGAATGTTATTTTTGTGCACAGACTGAAAAATCTAAATCAACTTATTAAGATATCAATCATTAAACCCATTACCAGGAAATTAAAAGTCAGTATTAGAAGAAAATATGCTTATAGGAGTTATTTTAATCATGGAGAACCTCTTTGTATGGACCACCCTGGGAATGTTTAATTTATAATGGGAATTCCCATTATAAGTTGAGACTCTTAAGACATCAGAGACCAATAATATTTTAGATGACATCAAAATTTTAAAATTCTGTTTGGGGAGGGGAACACCATAGACAAAAATCAAACACTCTAAAAATAAAACTTACAGTATGGGTACAAGAAAGGCATAATAGTATTAATGTGGAATGTAATGATTTCTTTTTTTTTTTTTCGACTCATTGCTTATTTTATTTATTTATTTATTTATTTTTTAATTTTAAAATCTTTAATTCTTACATGTGTTCCCAAACATGAATCCCCCTCCCACCTCCCTCCCCATAACATCTCTGTGGGTCATCCCCATGCACCAGCCCCAAGCATGCTGTATCCTGCGTCAGACATAGACTGGCGATTCAATTCTTACATGTTAGTATACAAGATAGAATGCCATTCTCCCAAATCATCCCACCCTCTCCCTCTCCCTCTGAGTCCAAAAGTCCGTTATACACAGCTGTGTCTTTTTTCCTGTCTTGCATACAGGGTCGTCATTGCCATCTTTCTAAATTCCATATACATGTGTTAGTATACTGTATCGGTGTTTTTCTTTCTGGCTTACTTCACTCTGTATAATCGGCTCCAGTTTCATCCATCTCATCAGAACTGATTCAAATGAATTCTTTTTAACGGCTGAGTAATACTCCATTGTGTATATGTACCACAGCTTTCTTATCCATTCCTCTGCTGATGGACATCTAGGTTGTTTCCATGACCTGGCTATTATAAACAGTGCTGCGATGAACATTGGGGTGCATGTGTCTCTTTCAATTCTGGTTTCCTCGGTGTGTATGCCCAGCAGTGGGATTGCTGGGTCATAAGGTAGTTCTATTTGCAATTTTTTAAGGAATCTCCACACTGTTCTCCATAGTGGCTGTACTAGTTTGCATTCCCACCAACAGTGTAGGAGGGTTCCCTTTTCTCCACACCCTCTCCAGCATTTATTGCTTGCAGATTTTACAAATCAATGAACAAAAGGTAACAATACTAGTGGAAAAATAGTAAAGCATATTTAGAAGAGAAGATATATAAATATCCAATAAACTTATGCAGTTTCACCCTTTGTAGAACTCAAAGAAATGCAAATTGAAATTATCAGATTCTCAAAAATTAAAGTGATAGCACCTTATCTTGAGAGTATCTTAAACTGGTACTCACATACACTGATGGTAGGAGTGTAAACTGGTAAACTTTCCAGAGAGAACTTTGGCAAGATTTATCAAATTTTAAAATGTGTTCACCTATTGAACTAACAGTTATTCTTCTTTGAGTTTATTCCAAAATGATAATCAGACACTAGACAGATCTATCAGTGCATGTATTTGTTTATGATAGGAAAAAAAAAACCTCCAAACTGTGAAATACCTGAACATCTATTAGAAGAAAATGTTCAAAATCTGTGATGTCTCTATTATTTGTCATCATTAAAAGTACTCATGTAGTGTTGTACTTATGATGAAAAATTATTCACATTATGTTAAGGAAGTAATAAAAACAGACTACCAAATGTATCTATTGTGATTGTGATTTATAATTTTATATCCTTATTTATGTAGCTATATAAAGAACAGGTCCTGAAGGACATATTTCAAATTGTTAGCAGTAGTTATTTGATGTTAATAGTATACCAGATAATTTTTACTTGCTCTTTACACTTGTCTATATGTCCTGAATTTATTTTTTATAATCAGCATGTACTTCAACACAGCTGTTTTCTGAGTAAAGACTTAAATTAGCAAAGATTTATTCAATTTCCGTTTATTTTCCTTATCCAGCAGTATTTCTTTTTTCTTGCTTACTTAACTTTAAAAGATTGCATAACATTATGAAAATGTCTTTTATTTTGAAGAGATGCATTTCATGTTTATGTGATTAGGCAGTGTTCTTTTTCCCTAAAGCAAAAGGGTCTATTGCCAATGAAGATTTAATTGTTACTTCGATGAGCATCTTATTATTCATGAGTTCTATAAATCACCAAAATGTCCAGGATGATCACAGTAAGACCTAGAAAACAAGGACACCAGCTATGGGATGTACTGTATAGTTTCAGATACTTATCTGGCCAATAGATGGCAAGAAGAGAGGGAATGAATGGAGTCTTAAGAAAAATCAACATATCTCAATTCTGTGATTACAGCAGAATCCATTAATAATCTAGCTTCTGGTTTAAAGAAAAGTCATCTTTTCATTCTTCACTAAGATGTCCAGACATGTCTAAAATAGACCATACAGGGTTCAGTAATGTACATTTGAAAAGGGGTATATTCAAATCAAAATGTGTTAGAAGAAAATAACCTGGATTTTTCAGAGGTCTCTGAAGAAGAAAAAACTGAAGAAAGATATAACAGCTGTCTTCAAATCTGAAGGTCTGACAGGATTAAAAAGAAAAAAAAAAAGCATATGGCAGACAAAAGACTATTGGCTGGGGGAGGATCTTGTCTAGGAGTATGCAGTTACTTTCTCAATAATGAATGACATACCCAGTAATGGAAGCTCCTGCAAGCAAAAGACACTTAATAAATTTTATTGAATGAATTGAGAAGTAGTAAATTACATCTTCATTGAATATATTTTAAATTTAACTGTATGATTTTTGAAACAGATTTTGTAAAGTTGTTTAAAGTATAAAACGTAAAATTGAGCCAGGACATCTATCGGGATATGACCATCTTTTTTATAGAATTTTATAGGACAGTTCCAATTCAAACTATTTTATCCTATTCTTCCCTTAAATATACTTCTAAATATTCTCATTGGTAGTGAAGTCCCAAATTTATGATAAGCCTGTCTTGTTCTAGGTAGCATAACTAACAGAATGACAAAACAGATTCTGTTCTACAGACTGAAAATCATGTTGGACTGCTACAGTTGGTGTGGATATAAACTATGGTTGTTTATAACTAGGAAGTCATTTACTATAAATATAGAGCTAGCTGTATCTTGGTGAATGCAGGCTTAACTGTTAATAAATTTATGCAATCAAATGTAAGTCAACCAGTACTGTAGGATGATATATTTTTATTGATTACTTTCTTGAAAAGATGATTCTGGCCACAGTTCTATAATATTGGGCCACATACCAACCTTTCCTCAGTGTTCAAGTTTGATTATGAGGCCAGCCTTTAAGGCTTGGTGAGTGTTTGACAGATGGCTGAGAATATGCAAGTGAGTATGCATTGTGCAGAAAAGCATGCAAGTGAAGAGTCAATCAAGAGAGAATAAACATGCTTAGAAAGAGGCCACCTTATTGGTATTCTGACTACAGAATGGAGCAACTTTCTATGCAAATTATGCAGCTGCATCAGCACCATTGACTATAGGAGTGAAGAGGGAAAAAACCAAAGTTTTCTGTGGCAAACTAGCTCTGTGTTTGATCAAGGAAATAATATAAGGATAGATGAAGTAGAGTGAGTTTTTTTGTGGTTTTTTTTTTGTGTGTTTTTTTAGTTGCTTATTTCTTGTCTTGGCTTGAAGTACTAATGACCATAGCAAACGTGGCAGGTTTAAGTGATGAGTATGGAGTTTCATACCTCCCAGAGCTTGGCTTTTAGACTAATCAGAATTTAGATGGGGAAGCAACTTTACTTCAGGATTTGCGTGCTCAGTATACACAGAATCATATAAATGTGCCAGTGGGGAAATACACACACACACACACACACACACACTTTAAGAAGAGGAAGAACTGACAGAGAAGTCTCCATTATTCAGAAAATGTTTTTCTATCCTAATTCAACACACAGTAACTTAAAGAATTACAGGCTTTCAGCTAAAGAGATCAAGTATTCTAAATGGGAAAGAAATGATGCATGCTGCTAACAAATGAATACAGATAATTTTGCTCTACTTAAACAATGAAAATCTTTATTTAAGAAACTACTTTTTTAAATAACTCAAACTAGCAATCTAGAGAGACATGTTATAAGTGTGTGAAGCTAAGCCTTTTTTATAAGCAAGGCTTATTACTGATAACTGTACAAGTTCACTGGGAGATATTGGCTCAATGCTCTCTTTGGCTCAGGAACAGGACTAGATGTGCATTTCAGCTCCACATGGGCAAAGCTGCCTTGCAGTTTAAGCTCATCTCCTAAGGAACAAATTATAGGTTCCAGATCACTGTCTTCTAAATGCATTTCCAGTTGTAGATGTTACCTATAATCTTCAGGTTGCTCTCTATTGTCTCCTTTAATAATCAAGGTTTTTATTAAGCAAGTGCAGTGTGCCTACCACACTAAGTACTCTGGGAACTTACTGTCCATATGTTTATAAAATATTATTCTTAGTATCAGTATGTGCCAGCAAAATAAGCACAGTTGTTCATAATGCTAAAGAATCTAGTGAGAGAAATGGACATTAATAAACTCACTAGAATATAGGGCTTCCCAGATAGCTCAGTAGTAAAGAATCCACTGCCAATGCAGGAGACACAGGTTCGATCCCCGGGTTGAGACCCCCTGGAAGAGGAAATGACCACCCACTACAGTATTCTTGCCTGGAGAATCCCATAGACAGAGAACCTTGGCAGGCTATAGTCCATCTGGTCGCAGAGTCAGACATAACAGCACGCATGCACACACAGGCCAAGTACTGTAAAGGAAAACTACAGATTATTGTAAAGAAGGAGATTAGAGAGTGCTTTCTAATCTGAGGATTAGTGGGTCAGAGAAGGCTTCTCTGAGCCTAGTTATCTTTTTGGGGTGGATACATGGAATAATAGATGTTAACTAGGCAAACGTTTAGGGAGAAGGGAAGTTAAGCTAGTTGAACATTTAGTATACACCAGGAACTGTCTACAAACTTTAAGTCAACAATTTTCACAACAACCAAAGGAGGGAGACAACTTTTTAACCATGAAACCTGAGGACTAAGGTCCGCATGCTTAAAGACTGTCCCAGACTTCCTCTGCAGAGGCTTTGATTTAATGCCTAGGATCACCAAAGAAAGCCTTGAATGAGACAGTTTAGGCCACTTTTAAGTTAAGCAGGATGTCATAATATTGGTCACCTACAGATGTTCAAGCAATTACACAGAAACAAAGTAGGACATAGTTTAACTATAGTACCTTCCAAACACACACTGAAAAAAAGATAATAGAAATAATATTATAACAAAGTTATTTTAAATTAGTTATCACTTTTACAGTTCTTTTACATTCTTTATGCTTTATACCCAGAAGCACCATGATGTTCATTTTTATTTCATAAATATCATTAACCAAATATGTGCCTTTGGCTTATATAGTTTATAAAAATGGACATTAAGTACAGTATGGTATATTAAGTTACAGTCAAAATTGAGAAAAGAAAAGTGAAAGTACTCCATTATTTTTGTTAAATATTGAATGTTTTGAAGTAATGTGATGATTAAATGTAAATGAGCATAACTCTGATATAAATGTAAATTTTTCAAAACTTCAGATGTTACTTAAGATAAACTCTGGCTGAAGTTCTGAATATTTAATTATGCCATTTTCATAAAATGAGTGCAGTCACCTATTCAACATAATCAGTTATCTAGATAAAAACAATTATAATTAAACATAGCTATTTCCTAAATATATTTTAAATACCGTAAACAATCCTACATTAAATATTTGGCCTATTGCTTGATGTTTTCTGTTGGCTTCTCCAGATCCACTTTCTACCCTTTTCTACCCTTCTCTGTGTCTCAGAAAACGAACGTTTTTGGAAATCATCAATAGCTTCTTACCTTCTGACTTCTAGGTAGGCCACTGTGTGGACGTGGGTGGTTGAAGGGAGAGGCTGTGTGTTTTTACTCTCAGCTCCCCTCCCTGTGGGGTCACTGCATATTGAGTGTGGCCTTTACAGAAGGCTAGAGTTCCTGTCTTATCTACATAACTCTTCTCTCTGTATTCTGGAAACTGCTCCCTCTCCTCCCAACTTGACGCTGGGATGAGAACAGGGTGCCAAACCATCCGTGTTGCTTCCCCCTAAAGCAGCCTGCTTTTTGGTAAATAACCACCTTTTTAAGCCTTCCTCAATTACCAAGCTTCAGTGTGCCTTTTTGTCACAGAACCTGGACTGTATAGTAATCGATAACAGGAGTGGCCTCAGGAAACAGACCCTCAAAATGGGATTCTGAACTGAGCTGTCCACATATGTGTGTGATAACTTATTGTCCAAATAACCGATTGACAGGGGTTGGGGGAAATAGGGATGCAACAATGAAGAAAATGGTTGAGTTGACTTTAAAGGTATCAGGCAAAAGAGGATGAAACAAAAAATGAGACAGTAGAGGCTGAGCAGGCTGAATATATTGATGGGAGTATGTTCACTCCATATTCAGGACTTGAAAGTGTGACTTGAGTACTGATCTCATTTTATATCCCCAGTGCTCATATAGACAAAAACACATGAGACACCAGCTTTGTAAGTGAGTGACTGAAAGAGTGTGTTCTTTTGATAATGAAGCAGAAGTGGTCAGTTTATTATTTACCTTCCTTTCCATTTCTCTACCCGTGTTAAAATTTAGTCTCCATCTGCTGCCTTTAGAACCATGGACAAATTACATAACTCTACTGAGCTGTGGGTCCCTCTTCTTTAAAACTGAGAGAACACCTCTTATTCTTGTCGGAGTGCTATAAGAAACAAAGGAGAAAATGCTTAAATATTGGGAAAATAAGGAGTAGGGAGTACTACATAAATTTTATTTCACTTTCTGTTTCCCTTTTTATATCTCAAGTACATGGCACATTATAAGCACTGAAACAATGTTTTCTATGGTGGATCACACATAAAGTTCTAATTTTAAAAGCTTATTTATACTCCATTTATTCCCTTAAAAAAGAATTCCTGAATATCAGATTACTGCCCATGGGATTGGGAAATATTTTTAAGCCTTTTATGGTTAAAATGCTCTAAGAATTTGGAAGAGAGAGGCCCCACTTTCGAAACTTACTTTAATAAATCCAAAGTAGATAGATGTGGAAAATATTTAACGCTCAGCAGTTAATTTTGTATAGAAGAAATATTTAATTTTATCCCTTTTTCTACAGATCATAAGGAGAGACAGTTTAAATTGGTTATTCAAAAGAGATTTCCCAAATCATTTCTAATGGAATACATCATCTCAAGTGTTGCCCAAAGATTATTCTTAACAAATACACATATTGTTTGACTTTACTTAGAATAAACAAAAAGTTTAAAATTAGATTATTGCTTAGACATAGAGCCATTAAGTTAAAATAAGCCCAGACATTTGGAATTAAGTCAGTTTAAGATAGTCACCTTTAATTAAAACATGGCTAAAATACGTGGATTGCTTTATTAGCTTTATGGTTTAACCACAAAAGCTCACTTAAATTTTCACAGTAAATGCATAGTGCCTTTACACAAATCACAAATATATTAAATCAATGCCTTTGCACAAATTAATTTTACATACTAGAAGGGACTCCCAACAGCCAATAAACCACTAAAAACAAAAGACAGAAAGAGGAAAGATTTGTTTTAAAGTCATTTAAATCACTGTTGGCCTGACTTCCTTTCTTCTCTTCAGAAAGAGAAGAATATATACATATATATATATATGTATATATATAAAACTAACGAAACTCAGTGCTGTATCTCTCATTTTTTTCAAGGCTCCAAAAAAATATAGCTAATTTAAACCGATTTAGAAAAAGAAGCTTTACTTAGAGCTTTATTTGCATTGAGTGGCTTTTCAAAAAACACATTTTTCAGATTAAAGGAAATGTTTGTGGTAACATAAGCTCCACTTGCCATTTCAAAATTATAAAATGAGTTAAAGGGTGAGGGACATAAATTAAAACAAGAGTGACTTCATAGAATAAGCATTTTATATAATTTGTACATTTCAATTTTTGTTACCTCAAAATGAAGACAATGATTTAAGAATGTAATGCTTTTATTCACCAGAAATAAGAAGAAACTTAATTACTATTTTAAATAAAGTTTCCAGTGAGTTTTTTGTGTATATAGATAATGGAAACCTCCCCTTCCCTCTCTCTTTCCTCTCCTTGACCCTTCCTATCCTTCCCTGTTTTTCTAGTCCCCCGGTCCTGAACGCAGGAATCTGGTCGAAGGGCCCTCAGCCTGAGCTGAGGATTGGAGACTGATCACCTCCTCTTGGCAGAGAACTCGAATTCTGGTTCTGGTCTGGTCTGATTTCTGGTAGGGCCGAGTTCCAGTCCTCCCTTCTCTGGAGGCCCAGGGAAAAGTCCCATAACGTCTGGGTATCTGTAGGTGGTAGGAGACGACTGTAAGGCCACCCCTTTCGCCCCTCCCTCCCGCCTCCTCCCTCTTCTTCTTTCAACCTGGCTTCCTTTCCTCCCTTGAAATCTTTGATGTTAGTACTTGGAGTCTTGTATTTAAGGGCTTCCCTGGTGGTGCAGAGATTAAAGCGTTTACCTGCAGTGTGGGAGACCTGGGTTCGATCCCTGGGTTGGGAAGATCCCCTGGAGAAGGAAATGGCAACCCACTCCAGTATTCTTGCCTGGAGAATCCCATGGACGGAGGAGCTTGGTGGGCTACAGTCCACGGGTCGCAAAGAGTCGGACACGACTGAGCAACTTCACTTTCACTTTCACTTTGTTCTGTGCCACAGATTCCCAGTTCCTAATATAGCACTGTGACTGGAGGCTTGAGATGCTGATTTTGTATGTGTGTGCAGAGACATAGATATAGAGAAAGAGATAATGATAGAGACTTTATTATAATAGTTTCTTTAAGGAGCTCTTACACTTAACTAGAGAAACCCTATTGAACACAATTTGGATCCTGAAAGCAGTTGTGATGCTTTTGAAATCCCCTGGATATAAAGTAACCTCAAAAATATTCTCTTTTCAAAACAGTGGAAATTTGTACTTTGGGGATGTTAAACAATAAAGCATAAATTTGACAATTATGTATCTTTCTAGTGTAAAAAATACTTCATCAAAAAATAATCATTCTATCACATCTGTTTCTAGCTCTGATGGAGTATCTTATAACAGAAGATGCTCTAATCAGGAACACATAAAAAAGTGGATAAATTTTAAAAACTCATTTGAAGGCTTTGGAGATCTTCCAAGGCAGTCAATACTTAAAGAGGCCATGATCCTAGAGAGATGTGAGCCTAGTATTTTTGAAGTAAGCCCAAGCATATGTGCTGCCTCTCTCCTGGAGTATTTGTTTGAGGAAGTACAAGTCAAGAAATTGAGAAGCAGGCAAAGGGCAGTCCCTAAGAAGCAGACAAGCCAATAGAATTTTTGGCAAATTCATAAGACTTTTGTTGTTATTCTGTCACTAAGTTGTGTACAATTCTTTGCAAACCCATGGTCTGAAGCACTCCAGGCTTCCCTGCCCTTCACTATCTGCTGGAGCTTGCTCAAACTCATGTCCATTGAGTTAGTGATGCCATCCAACCATCTCATCCTCTGTCACCTCTGTCTCCTCTTGCCCTGAATCTTTTCCAGAGTCAGGGTCTTTTCTATTGAGTTGGCTGTTTGTATCAGGTGGCCAAAATATTGGAGTTTCAGCCTCAGCAGCACTCCTTCCAGTGAATATTCAGGATTGATTTCCTTTAGGACTGACTGGTTTGATCTCCTTACAGTCCAAGGGACTCTCAAGACTTTTCTCCAGCACCACAATTCGAAAGCATCAATTCTTTGGTATTCAGCCTTCTTTATGGTCCAACTCTCACATTTGTACATGACTGCTGGAACAACCATAGCTTTGACTATATGAAGAAAACAAAAATTAGAGTATGGGTATGCCACTGGTGCTAGGATGAGGAGATGGAAATTGAAGAAAGAAGATAGGTGTATAGAAGTGAGCCTAACATTCTGTGACAGTCATCTACTCCAGGTATATGCAGTTTTTCACAGACAGTGCTAAGAAAACAATTCAAATGCTGTGCAAAGAGCATCCATAGAGCATAGCAGAACTTTTAGACTCTTACACTACTGAGAGCATAACAATTCAAAGTACAGAAATCCAGAGAGGTAAGGGTCCTAGTCTTTGGGATTCTGGAGTGGAATGTAAATGAATCGTACACTTAGCCTTATAGCCTAATAGTGAGAATGAATTAAAGGTGCACTTAGCTTTTACAATGTTTGAAAACCAGCCCCATGATTTTCTAGACCATGATTGGATTGAGGCATTTTGCTCCTACTCCTTGCTTGTCTGGAGGAAGTTAAAATAAGTCAGTGAGCTGTGGGATGTTTTCAAGTGGCCAAATACACATGTAATTGGATTTCTTGAAAGAGAAAAGGAGGAGATGGAAAAGTATTTGAAGAGATAGTAGCAAATTTTTATCCAGATTTCCTGAAAACTATAAAGTTATAGATCCAAGAAACTCAGCAAAACTCACCCAAACATAAGACCATAAAGAAAACTAATCTGTAATACAGTATAATCAAATTGCTAGACTAGTGATAAAGAGAAATCTTAAAAGCATCTGTAGAATTAAAAGCATTATCTTTGTTTCTCACAGAGGAACAAAGGTAGAATGAAAATAGAGTTCTCCCTAGAAACATTGCAAACCAGAAGAGAATGGAGCACCAAAAGAAAAATGATCAACCTAGAGTTCTACATACAGTGACAATATTGTTCTAAACTGCTGGTGAAATAAATACTTGTCCAGACACACAAAAGCTTAAAAATCCATTGTGAGCAGACCCCCAATACAGGAAATGTTAAGGAGATGTTCAGGTAGAGGAAAATGATATAAAGTGGAAATCTGGAACTATGCAAAGGAATGAAAACACTGGAAGGGTAAAGGTATGAGTCAATATAAAATAATTTTTTAACATTCTACTATTTAGAGAAAGAATGTATTTTTGGCTTATAGCATTTAAAAAAATTAGAATGTATGATAATAATGGGCTTCCCAGGTGGCGCTAGTGGTAAAGAACCTGCATGCCAGTTCAGGAGACCTAAGAGAACATGGGTTTGATCCTTGAGTCAGGAAGATCCCCTGGAGGAGGACATGGCAACCCACTCCAGTATTCTTGCCTGGAGAATCACATGATCAGAGGAGCCTTGTGGGCTATAGTCCATAGGGTCACACAGAGTTGGACACAATTTCATACACATACATATGATAATAATAGCACAGAGACTAAAAAGGGAGATTTGGAAGTATATTGCTAAAAGCTTCTGTACATGAAATGGTACAGTATCACTCAGGGTAGACTGGATTAAGGTTGTATACTGTTAACACTAAATCAACTGCCAAAAACACTCTAAAAAGTACTTAGCTAAGAAATGAAATCAAAATAATGAATCCAACAGAAGACAGAAAAAAATGAACAAAGGATTTATGGGATAAATAGCAAGATGGTAGCCCTAAACTCAGCTATATCAGTTATCACATTAAATGGAAATGTAAACCTAATCATGTGAATTGTGATACTGAATATAAGAACCCAAATAAAAGGCAAAGATCATAAAGTTGCCAACTATATGATGCCTACAAGAAACACATCTTGAATATAAAGATAGATATAGGTTAAAAGCAAAAAGATGGAAAAAATATACACCATGCTAATAAAAATGAAAAATCAAGGAGGAATGGCTTTGTCAATATCAGATAAAATAGAGATCAGAGCAATGAATTGACCAGTAAGAAAGAAGATCATTTCAAAATGATACAGGAGTCAATTAAAGAAGAAAAAAATATCCTAAATATTTATGTGCCTAGTTACAGAAATTCTAAATATATAAAACAAAAACCAACAGATCTATAAGGAGGAACAGAGAAATCCACAGTTACAGTGGAAGATTTCAATACCTCTCCCTTAATAATTGATAGAACAAGAAGACTAAGTTAGTAAAATATAGAAGACTTGAACAATATTATCAAATAGCTTGACATAATTGAACAACAGAAAGCTTTTCTTTTAAGTATGCAAAGGATATTTACAAAGTAGTCCATTTCTGGACTATAAAGAAGTCTAATTAGTTTCAAAGAATTCAAATTATACAAAATGTCTTCTGATTATAATTGAATTAATTAGAAATCAGTAAGAGAAATCCCCAAATAGGTATAAACTCAATAACACAGTTCTCAACATAACCCATAAAAATCAAAAAGGAATTTTAAAAGTATTTTGACTGGAATGAAAATAAAAACACACACAAAAAATCAAAATTTGTAGGATAAAGTTAAAGCAGTGTTTACAGAGAGATTTACAACATTAAACAAAACGTCCCATATCTCTGACCTCAGATTCCACCTTAAGAAACTAGTAAAAAGTATAAAATTAAGCATAAACAGAAACAAAAAACACTAATCAGGAACAGAAACCAATAAAACTAAACAAAAAAGGTTGAGCTATTATTTAGAAGGTCAATAAAAGTTGATAAATGACTATCAAAACTAAGTGAAAAAAGAAGACAAAATTACTAATATCAGTAGTAAATGAGGTTACATCACTGAAATTTCTACAAATATTGAAAGCATAATAAGGGAATAGTATTGTCAAGATCTGTGAAAGGACCGAGATTTTACATACTCTACAAGTTAGCTGTCACAGTTTAATGTGCTTGAAGAAGACATCCAGACTGCTGGGCCAGAGACCAAATTAGAGAAATAAAAATTTTAAATACCAAATTACATTCAAAGGAAGGATAAGCAAGAAAATAAAAATCTAAGAGCAGAAATTAATGGAATAGAAAATACACAACCAGCAGAGAAAATTAAGAAATATATGAGGTAATTCTTTAGAAAGGCTAATAAAATTGATAGAAAGACTATTTAAGAAAAAGAGAGATGGCACACAATACAAGGTCAGTAATAAACTGTTACTGTTCAGGCGCTCAGTCATGTCTTACTCTTTTGGACCCCTGTCTGCAACATACCAGGCTTCCTTGTCCTTCACCATCTCCCACAGTTGGCTCAAACTCATTGAGTCAGTGATGCCATCCAACCATCTCATCTTCTGTTGTTCCCTTCTCCTCCCGCCTTTAGTCTTTCCCAGCATCACGGTCTTTTCCTATGAGTTGGCTCTTCACATAAGGTAGCCAAAGTACTGGAGCTTCAGCATCAGTCCTTCCAGTGAATATTCAGGGTTGATCTCCTTTAGGATTGACTGGTTTGATCTCCTTCCACTCCAAGGGACACTCATTGCTAAAGATTATACAGGCATTTAAAAGATAAGAAGATAATATAAGCAACATTTTACCTAAATTTTCGTGCTAGTTAAAATGACAAAATTTGGAAAGTTCTAATAGCTCTATATCAAAGAAATTGAAATAATTAAAATATTTTTAAATATTAACAAAATATTTTCCACAAGGAGATTTCCAGCATATCTTCATGCTTATAAGAAAGTAATAAAACTAATGATATATGAACTTCCTGAGTTCACAAAAAGATTAACATACTTAAACCTAGCAAGGATATTATAAGAAAGGAAAATTCTTGACATTTCTCCCTTTTGAAAATACATGCAAAAATTCCAAATGAATTGTTAACAAATCAAGTCCAATGGTAAACAAGTTGTTTCTTTCAAGAATGCAAGATTTATTTAACATTTGAGAATCAGTCAGTGAAATTTGCCACATTAAAATAGAGGAGGGCAATCATATGATCTTCTCATTAGAAGAAGAACTATCATTTCATAAATCTGACATCCAGTCATTATAAAAGTCTGTGGCAAATCTGGAATAGAAGAATTAATGATCATAATTATCATAATTATGACCGATATGGCATAATTATGGCAGATATTGAAATCTTTCCTCTTAAGAATGAGAATAAGGACCTCTCCTCTTATTACTTCTATTCAGGATATGCTGGAAATCTTAGCCAATGCAATAAGGTAGGAAAAAGTTGAGGATATAGAAATAGGAAAGTAAGATTTAAAACTGTTATTTCTCACATTTAATAATCCAATTGTATATATAGGACCTACAGAAGAATTATTGCAATTTATAAAATAATTTCATAAATCAATGGACATGTGACCAATAAACAAAAGGTTTTTTGTATATTATCAAGATATAATTAGAAAATAAAACTTAATAAAATGACAACATTTACAATAACATCAAAAAACATGAGCTATCAGGAATTCTTTGGTGGTCCTGTGGCTAAGACTCTGTGCCCCCAATGCAGGGAGGGCCTGGGTTCTATCCCTGGTCAGGGAACTAGATCCCACATACCACAACCAAAGATTCTACATGCCACAATGAAGGCAGAAGATTGTATGCCACCATTAAGACCTGTCACAGCCAAATAAGTAAAATAACTAAAAATATTAAACAAACAAAAAAAAACACCATGAGATATCAAACTGGAAGTCTGTAAAGAATATGTACATAGACAATGGCAAAGCATTATTGAATGAAATTAAAAGAATATGTAAACAAACAAAAAAAAGAATATGCAAACAAATAGAGGAATATACAGTGGCCATGGACTAGAGGACTCAGTATAATAAAGATGTCAGTTCTCTCCAAATTTATCTACATATTCAAGGTAACCTCAATAAAAATTCCAGCAGGTTTTGTACATATAATTGCTAATCTCATTCTAAAATGTATAAAGAATCTCAAAAAAAACCTGAAACAATCTTGAAGAAAACAAAATGAAGTGTTTGTACTACTGTTTTCAGTATTTACAAATCTGAAAATGGCTGTCTGGGGAGGCCTTACAAATAGCTGTGAAAAGAAGAGAGGCGAAAAGCAAAGGAGAAAAGTAAAGATATAAGCATCTGAATGCAGAGTTCCAAAGAATAGCAAGAAGAGATAAGAAAGCCTTCTTCAGCGATCAATGCAAAGAAATAGAGGAAAAGAACAGAATGGAAAGACTAGAGATCTCTTCAAGAAAATTAGAGATACCAAGGGAACATTGCATGCAAAGATGGGCTCGATAAAGGACAGAAATGGTATGGACCTAACAGAATCAGAAGATATTAAGCAGAGGTGGCAAGAATACATGGAAGAACTGTACAAAAAAGATCTTCACGACCCAGATAATCAAGATGATGTGATCACTAATCTAGAGCCAGACATCTTGGAAAGTGAAGCAAGTGGGCCTTAGAAAGCATCATTATGAATAAAGCTACTGGAGATGATGGAATTCCAGTTGAGCTGTTTCAAATCCTAAAAGATGATGCTGTGAAATTGCTGCACTCAATATGCCAGCAAATTTGGAAAACTCAGCAGTGGCCACAGGACTGGAAAAGGTCAGTTTTTATTCCAATCCCAAAGAAAGGCAATGCCAAAGAATGCTCAAACTACCGCACAATTGCACTCATCTCACATGCTAGTAAAGTAATGCTCAAAATTCTCCAAGCCAGGCTTCAGCAGTATGTGAACCGTGAACTCCCTGATGTTCAAGCTGGTTTTAGAAAAGGCAGAGGAACCAGAGATCAACTTGCCAACATCCACTGGATCATGGAGAAAGCAAGAGAGTTCCAGAAAAACATCTATTTCTGCTTTATCGACTATGCCAAAGCCTTTGACTGTGTGGATCACAATAAACTGTGGAAAATTCTGAAAGAGATGGGAATACCAGACCATCTAACCTGCCTCTTGAGAAAACTGTATGCAGGTCAGGAAGCAACAGTTAGAACTGGACATGGAACAACAGACTGGTTCCAAATAGGAAAAGGAGTACATCAAGGCTGTATATTGTCACCCTGCTTATTTAACTTCTATGCAGAGTACCTCATGAGAAACGCTGGGCTGGAAGAAGCACATGTTGGAATCAAGATTGCCGGGAGAAATATCAATAACCTCAGATGTGCAGATGACACCACCCTTATGGCAGAAAGTGAAGAGGAGCTAAAGAGCCTCTTTATGAAAGTGAAAGAGGAGAGCGAAAAAGTTGGCTTAAAGCTCAACATTCAGAAAATGAAGATCATGGCATCCAGTCCCATCACTTCATGGGAAATAGATGGAGAAACAGTGGAAACAGTATCAGACTTTATTTTGGGGGGCTCCAAAATCACTGCAGATGGTGATTGCAGCCATGAAATTAAAAGACGCTTACTCATTGGAAGAAAAGTTATGACCAACCTAGATAGTATATTCAAAAGCAGAGACATTACTTTGCCTACTAAGGTCCATCTAGTCAAGGCTATGGTTTTCCCTGTGGTCATGTATGGATGTGAGAGTTGGACTGTGAAGAAGGCTGAGCGCCAAAGAATTGATGCTTTTGAATTGTGGTGTTGGAGAAGACTCTTGAGAGTCCCTTGGACTGCAAGGAGATCCAACCAGTCCATTCTGAAGGAGATCAACCCTGGGATTTCTTTGGAAGGAATGATGCTAAAGCTGAAACTTCAGTACTTTGGCCACCTCATGCAAAGAGTTGACTCATTGGAAAAGACTCTGATGCTGTGAGGGATTAGGGGCAGGAGGGGAAGGGGACGACTGAGGATGAGATGGCTGGATGGCATCACTAACTCAGTGGATGTGAGTCTGAGTGAACTCCGGGAGATGGTGATGGACAGGGAGGCCTGGCGTGCTGCGACTCATGGGGTCGCAAAGAGTCGGACACAACTGAGCGACTGAACTGAACTGAGTAATGAAAGCAACTTATGTTTGACTTCCCTCATAGTTCAGTCGGTAAAGAATCTGCCTGCAATGCAGGAGACCCAGATTTGATTCCTGGGTCAGCAAGATCCTCTGGAGAAGTAAATGACAACCCACTCCAGTATTCTTGCCTAGAGAATTCCATGGACAGAGGAATCTGGCAGGATACAGTCCATGGGATTGCAAGAGTCATGCACAACTTAGCGATTAAACCACCGCCATGTTTGACTTAATGATGGACAAATAGACCATCAGAAGAGAATTGAAAAGTACAAGAAGAGAACCATACTCACATGGTCATTTAGTTTATGACAAAGGTGACAATACAATGCAGAGGGGGAAACAGCCTTTTCAATAAGTGATGATAGATGGTGTATATTCCATAAGAAAAAATAATGTATGTGTACCCTTAGCTCACAATATAAACAAAGATCAATTCCTTATGAATTATAGATCTGAACATACAAGTAAAACATATAAGCTTATCGAAGAAAACAAAAATATCATGGCCTTAAACAGGGTCACAGAAAATCCTAACCGTAACTGAAAATGTTGATAAACTGTACTACGTTAATATTAAGAACTTTTTTCAACAAAAAACACAATTTAAAATATAAAACTTTTTAGTAAATTGGAGAAAATATTTGCCATAAAATGTATGTGACCAAAAAAAAAGATGTATACACAATAGATAAAGAACTACAAATCAGTAAGATAGAGGTAAACCAAAAGGGGGGAAAATGGGCAAAAACCTGGACAAAGTCTTCACAAAAGAATATATCCAAATGAAAAGGTATGTCCGGCTTTATTAGTCATCAAGAAAATACATACCCTTAGAAGCTGACCTCTCTCTCATGATCTCTACACATTTCATCTAGGTGGCTGGACTCACTGCAGGGTCCTTGGATCTCAAAAGTGAAGGTTGCAAGAGGGAAGAAGCAGAAGCTGCCCAGTCCTCTTGGAGGTTAGGCTCAGAACTCCCAGTGTCACTTTGACCATGTTGCACTAGGGAAAGCAGTCACAGAACCAGCTAGGATTCCAAAGGGAGGGGGAATAAGCTTCACCTCTCAATGCAGAGAGTGACAGAGGATTAGTAGTCATCCATAACCCATCACATCTTCCCACCTCCCTTAAATGGATGCTTGTCCAAACTAGCTCTGTCATCAGTGTTCACTTCAAATCCTCTCTCTTTTATAAATTATTAACCCCCTAAACTGAAAATAGCTCTTCTATTTCCCCTGTGAACTCTTCCATTTTATCTTTACCTTTCTTGGGGCATTTTTAAATTTCAACCGTGAATTATTTATATGTCTTATCTCCTCTACATTTTAAATAACATTATTTCTAGTTGCTTAAATAAGAAATTCATATTATATAAAATAATCAGCATCTATTTTGAATAATATGTCCCTCTCCCCACTCACTGTTGCTTTATATATATGAGGTAGTAATGTATCTTTATTGAGGAAGATTAGAATAAAATTTAAGCTTTCTAATAGGCCAATATTGGGTACTTCTGAAGGCCTTTGGCTTGCCGTTTCCTTCCTTGTCCTTAATTGTGTTTTTTAAATACAAATATGCAAAATGACACTAAGTGATGTTTGTGTATATTTTACCAGGCTCATGTTGGTGGTGTGCTGGGAAGCGGGGAATATCATAATAAAAGAAACACAATACTCAGGAAATGACTTTAGAAAAAAAAGGGGTATCTTTCCTCCCAGATTAGGATCTGAAGTGAAAAAAGCGTTAGTCTCTCAGTGGTGTCTGACTCTTTGCAACCCCATGGGTTGTAGCCTACCAAGTCCCTCTGTCCATGGAATTCTCCAGGCAAGAATACTGGCATGGGTAGCCATTCCTTTCTCCAGAGGATCTTCCTGACCCAGGGATCGAACCCAGGTCTCTCTCATTGCAGGGAGATTCTTTATCATCTCAGCCACCAGGAAAGTCCATATACACTTCCAGTTTTATGTGGAGTATAGTCTATCTCATGAACTCTAATCTTTGAAAACAAAATCATCCACTTTCTGCCTTATTGGAACTTCCAGGGCTTCAAAATATCTTAGGATATTTTACTCTTACCTGGTGGCTCAGATGTTAAAGAGTCTGCCTGCAGTGCAGGAGACACGGGTTCAGTCCCTGGGTGGGGAAGATCCCCTGGAGAAGGGAATGGCAATCCACTGCAGTGTTCTTGCCTGGGAAATCCCATGGACAGAAAAGCCTGGAGGGCTACCGTCCATGGGATCACAAGGAGTTGGACACAACTGAGCCACTAATCCTTTTCACTTTTTCAGGTTTTAATATAATGGTAAACCCTTTAACCACCTACCTACACAGGAGAAGCAAAATCTGACAATAATTGCATTTAAAAAAATTGTGTTCTACCTAGAGGAAATAGTCTACAGTTATAAACAGAAAAAGGTAAACACATTACTCATACCTTTGACAGCCAAAAAAAGTATGTGTTCAGTGCTATGCTCTTTATGACTGTTGAAAAATAAAAAAGTGTAATATGATACCTGATATCAGAGAATATACAATCTACTTGAAAAGATAAATATTAAGGGAATTAACACGAAGGCTTTAGTTTAGAAATAAAAGGAAAAAGAACAATCACTGTGGACTATAGCAGCAAAATAAAATTTTGTTTGAGGAGTTTGGAAATGAGGTAGGCCTACAAAGAAGGGCAGCATTTAGAAAAGTTAGGAAAGAACATTCCATATTTGAGAAAGTGGAAATTAGTTACAGTATGAGCAAGGTCATAGAGCCAAGAATAATTGTTACATTTTAACCAGATAACAGGGAAGAGATTGCTCATCTTAAGCAAGGCTACATATTGGAGACTGTTGGGAAATAAAATATAGTGAGTAAAGTAGAGTAGATTATAACAGACTCTAAATGGATGCTAGACACTGTGATTCAGGCTTGGTGCAATAAACAACTTGAAGCCATTTTCAAACTTGACTGTGAGGGTGAACTAAAGGGAACCTTACTGAGTTTTAACATAGGAAAATTCTTCCTGAAGCACAGTTGGATAGAAATCTTGTTTGCCATAAATTCAGCATGATTTTCCATAAAAAGAGTATTATTTTTGACATAAAGCAAAGGTCAGAGTTTGGGTGTGTGTTTGTGTCCATGAACACCATGATGTGTGTAGGTGTTTTAGTTTCCAAAGTCAGGGTCATGAGGCAGGTTAGGGCTACACAGTGTCACAGCAACTAAGCAAGCTGTTCATTTCAGTCCAAAAAGTAGTTCAATTCACTAGAAAACACCCAGTCAACAAAGTTTAAATTAAAACACTTAAAAATTATTTGTGAAAAGTAGCCTCAGTTTGTTTAAAGAAAGGTATAAAAATAGCATAGTTTTCCAAAAGGAGATTATTATTTAAACATGAAACAAAGGTCAGAGTTTGGATGTGTATGTGTGTGCATGTGTTTTAATTTCCAAAGTGGCAGTCAGAAGTCAGATTAGTACTACAAGTCAAACCAGCCAATCCAGTTAGTCATTGCAGTTCAGAAAGTAGACAGTTTACTGGGGAAAGTTAAAAAACTAAGTTTTAAACAAAATATTTACCAATTCATTGTGAAAAGCTCCTGGAGATCTAATAAAAATTATAATACAAGTGTTATTTCATGAGCTCTAACAGCCTGTCACTATCTCATGGAAATAAATTTGATTAATCTGATGAGATACATTTCTCACAGAAAATGTTAATTTCTACCCAATGCCTGTATCTTCTGGGTGCTTAGAAATTGATTTCCAGTTCATAATAAAAAGTCCAGCAAAACTGTTAAACGAAAAACTTTCATCAGTTACTTTTCATTTCATAAATATACTTTGAAAACATGTTGTTAATTTTACAGAAAGTCATTAGGTTAAATAAATTACCTTTTGGATACACTTACTAATGGAGTAACATAATTCCAATATATAATTTACTTCTAAATGCCTCAGAGTTTCAGGAAGTGTTAATAAAGCCTTGACTTCCTGTACCTTAAACCAAAGATTAAGTCTGATCATTGCTTTCCTGGGTCTTAGTAAAACAAATTTTGGAAGTTATAATGGACTTCTTGGAAAGATAATGACATATAGGCATATTTATAAAATTCCTTTCTTTGATTTCCAACTTAAATTAAGAAAGGTTAGGCCTAAACAGAAACTATAATGCCACTGAACAACTGTTATACAGTACTATTTAGACTGTACTCAAAGGATAGTTGAGAAAGGATACCGAGAGCCAAGCTTAAACTCTCCAGTTTATGAAGACAGAACAGAGTTGCAGGTGACATATGAAAGAAAATCTAAAGATTCACACTTTCTATTGCTAGCTTTGAAAAGCCAGAAAATACTCAGCATAGGTTCTAGTCTTCTTCTGGTAAGCAAAATTGGCAGTAGATGGGAAGCAGCTTCTCCAAGCTGCAGGCAGTTATCTCTGATATATGCTTTTAACCAAAGGTCGTGCTATCTTGAGGTAAACTTTAAGCTGTAGGGTATGAGATCCTTCCTTTAATGTTTTTCTCTACATTTTTTTTTAACTCCTGAATTGGAGGATGCTTCTCTGTGTTGGGAGTTTATCCTGTTTGTGATTTTCTCCCTAGCCTGTCAGGCTCCTCTGTCCATGCAATTTTCCAGGCAAGAATACTGGAGTGGGTTGCCATTTCCTTCTCCATTTTAAAAGGTGGATCTATAATTAACAATAACATTTAAAAAATCAGAAAGAAGAAACAGGAGGAGGAGGGAAGGAGGGAGTGAGCGAGGAGAGCTAGATAAGAAAAAGGAAAGGGAAGAGCGAGGGGAAAAGGAGTGAAAAAAAATCAAATAGACTCACTAAAGATAGATGAAGATTTACCCTAAAGAGTTTAAACTATAATGCTTTCTATTTCTTCCCCTCGCCCAGTCCCCACAATTTAGGACACATGTCATTTAAAGATATAAAACAGAATAAAATAAAAAGGAAAATGATATTCTAAAGAGAGAAAAATGATAACACTGAAAAACTGGAAAATATTTAGAAATGGGAAAGAGTAGAAATTACAGTAGAAAAGCCAAACCATGACAACAAAAAACAAGCGTTAGAAAATCACACAAGAAATGTGAGAGAAAGGACATAGCGAGGAGAATTACAAGGGATCCAGTAGAGGTCCAGTGTACAGTAGGATACCTGTGGCAGATTCATGTTGATGTATGGCAAAACCAATACAATATTGTAAAGTAATTGGCAATTATAAAGCTAATTAACAATCAACAATTTCCGATTAAAATAAATAAATTTATATTTAAAAAGAAAAGAAACATTAAAAAAAAAAAAAAGATAAACTGAAGTAACATTTCTCAGTGAAGGAAGACAGGAAGTTAGTCCAAAACCATTTGGCATAGACCAAACATCCTCATGGATGTTTTAGATAGGATCACATTTCAAAGACCTTTAGGAATGGACCAAATTTCTTATGGCTATTTTGGACAGAACTAAAATGTCCTGCAAGGTGAAGAACAAAAGGTGTCAGTGTCCTAGATGGAAAATATAAAGAATGACAAACCTCAAGACATCTCCATGTGAAGTTACTGAACTTCATGGTTAAAGCATTCCAGCAACAGAAATAAGCCACTGATTAAGGAAGAGGCAGAAAGAAACATCGACTTAATTCTCCTTAGCAGTTTCAGATGTGAAGGAATTAGAAATAATGTCAATGAAGTTTAGGAGAAGAGATTTGATGTGGAATATCAGGCAAAGGAAGCCAATAATAACTGAAGGTTTGTCATTTAGTATATCTTATATAGCCATATGTCATTTCTATTAGAATTGCA
The DNA here is from genome assembly GCF_032405125.1 of Capricornis sumatraensis. NCBI lineage: Eukaryota > Metazoa > Chordata > Mammalia > Artiodactyla > Bovidae > Capricornis > Capricornis sumatraensis. Next base: position 27,496,804 of record NC_091078.1, on the reverse strand, counting down.
TTTAATAAAAGGTATTTATTGTGGGGAGGTGGAGAGCTTTGACTGTAGAATTACATACTCAAATTAGTATTCAGATGTCAAGACAATATGAAATAAGCACAGATAAAATTTAAAGAAGCATATGTCCCAGGTTTACACGTACCATTTTTGAAAAATACGTTTGTCAGTACCAGCTAATACAGATAATCATCCAAATAAAAACTATAGAAATGGCAGAATCACTGGATGAGAGATGATTGATGAGTACTGCACTCACTTGAGCGTAAAATTAAGGTCAAATTACTAATGAAGTATAAAACAATGTAATTATTATAATTCTTAAAAGAGAAACTACTTTTCATTGAGTTTCAGAAATAGTGATAAAAGATTCAGTGAACACCACAGTATTTATCAGAATTCTGGGCATGAAACAGACAACATCTTCAAAAAACTTGAAGATCATTTCTATATATCATCTGTATGTTTATATTGGGATGAGAATCCCTGCAGCCTGGTGAGCACCACGTACAGTCAACAGCTGCTGCTGCTGCTGCTGCTGCTGCTGCTGCTGCTGCTGCAGTTCCTTCGATCGTGTCCGACTCTGTGTGACCCCATAGAGGCAGCCCACCAGGCTCCTCTGTCCCTGGGATTCTGCAGGCAAGAATACTGAAGTGGGTTGCCATTTCCTTCTCCAACGCGTGCATGCATGCCAAGTCACTTCAGTCAAGTCCGACTCTGTGCAACCCCATGGACAGTAGCCCACCAGACTCCTCTGTCCACGGAATTCTCTAGGCAAGAGTACTGGAGTGGGTTGCCATATCCTTCTGCAACAGTCAACAGCAGGGAAGGCATTATTGATACCTTTGACAGATTTTGTTACTACTGTTCACCCATTTCTGCCTCTATAAGGAGGCTTATACTTGCCCATTTCATTGAAGTTATACTTGGTCATGACTTACATGAGCCAATAGAATGTGAGCTGAAATGTCATGAAAGAGATGGGAGGAAGCTTTTAAACCTAGTTTGTGCTTCTCTATCACCTGAATCCCAGAATGGACATCAGGAAGCAGCATCACAACCAATAACTAATATTAATTAATCCTTATAGTTGTAAGTCACTGAGGTTTAAGGAGTAAGTTTTGTCACTAGCCCTAAGGCTGAAGAGGGAAGATCCAAGGGCTCAAGGTGTCACTAGAAGTAAGAAATGAAATCTTGAAAGGGGAGCCACAAAGTTGGAACTGAAGTCATAAAGAAGCACAGTGTAGGCCAGAACCAGAACCAAGTAATAGGGAATGGGGCAATAAACACCCTGATTTCTCTCTTTCCTCCTTGCCCTCTCTCTTACATCCTGCTTGTGGCTCTCTTTGGCCAAATCCAGCTGGAAGCAGAAGATTAAGGAATGATGCATTCTATAGGATTCATTGTCACAATTTTAGTATCCCATAGTCATTCTGAGATGAAGTTTGGGTGCAAAATCGTTACTAGGGAATCTTCCCAACCCAAGGATCAAACCTCTGTCTCCTGCATGGCAGGCGGTTCTTTACCACTGAGCCACCAGGGAATAATTCTAGCCAAAGATTAATTCTATGCCAAAATTGTTAGAAAAATAACATTCTAAATACTCATTGCCAAACAAATGGATACAACCAAAGTTATGCACAGGATCTTAAAGTTGTTTTAATATGAAACAGTTAAAAAATTAAAAAAGAGTAACAAAACATTCTACTCAAGGGTTTAAGAAATAACAGTAATCACAGAACAAACAGAAGAAAATCATTAAGATAAAAGTAAAAATTAATGATTTGCAAAAGAAAAGCAATAGAATTAATAATTACTCTTTAAAAAGAATTTTCTTTTTTACTAGGTAAAATACTAGGTAGCCTAAATTTCAAAAACATAAAAGAAAAGCACCAATACAAAAGTAAGCATGAATTAGAAAGCAGCAATAACCAGAGATCACTGTAGAGAAACATGGTTGGAAGGGAAGAAAAATTTATTAAAACAGATGACACTGAAAGTCTAAACCAATAATAACTATAAGATAAAAACAGAGAACATAAAAGTCTTCAGAAATGAAATATTCTTAACCTTCAGGTGATAGAGGTTGACATATTTAAGCTCTTCCAAGGAAACAGAAGAAACGTTGCTCATACTTTTTATGAGGGCAAATAGTGATTCCAAATCTTGTCAAATGGGGTGGGAGGTGGGAGGAGGGGTTCAGAATTGGGAACTCATGTACACCCATGGTGGATTCATGTCAATGTTTGGTAAAACCAATACAGTATTATAAAGTAAAATAAAGTAAAAATAAAAATTAAAAAAAATAAAAACAAGATGAGGCAAAAAAAAAGTAATTTAAAAGAGAAAACTACAACTCAGTTCACTTGTGAATATTGGTACAGGTGACCTAAGTAAAATTTGCTCAAGTAGAATTCAGTGATACTTGAGAACAATAACACACTATGATCAAATTGAGTTATTACAGGAGTACAAGGCAGATCCATTCACATGTCATCCCTGAATAGACAAGAAGAAAAACTTTGTTATCTTCTTGATAAATATTAAAAAGCAGTTGAATATTCACACATTACTTTTAACTTTCTATTTTGTATTGAGATATAGCCAATTAACAAGCACTGTTATGATAGTTTCAGGTGAACTATGTAGTGCTGAAGAAGCTGTAGTTGGACGGGTCTATGAAGACCTATAAGACTTTTTAGAACTAACACCCCAAAAAGATGTCCTTTCATTATAGGGGATTGAAATGCAAAAGTGGGGGTCAAGAAACACATGGAGTAACAGGCAAATTTGGCCTTGGAGTGCAGAATGAAGCAAGGCAAAGGCTAATAGAGTTTTTTAAGAGAACACACTAGTCATAGCAAACACTCTTCCAACAACACAAGAGAAAACTCTACACATGGACATCACCAAATGCCCAACACCAAAGTTAGATTGTTTATATTCTTTGCAGCCAAGATGGAGAAGCTCTATACAGTCAGGAAAAATAAGTCTGGGAGCTGACTGTGGCTCAGATCATGAACTCCTTATTGCCAAATTCAGACTTAAATTGAAGAAAGTAGGGAAAACCACTAGACCATTCAGGTATGACCTAAATCAAATCTCTTATAATTATACAGTGGGAGTGAGAAATAAATGTAAGGGACTAGATCTGATAGACAGAGTACCTGATGAACTATGGACGGAGGTTTGTGACATCGTACAGGAGACGGAGCAAAATCATCTGCACGAAAAAGAAATGCAAAAAAGCAAAATGGCTGTTTGAGGAGGCCTTTCAAATAGCTGTGAAAAGAAGAGAAGCGAAAAACAAAGGAGAAAAGGAAAGATATAACCATCTGAATGCAGAGTTCCAGAGAATAGCAAGGAGAGATAAGAAAGCCTTCCTCAGTGAGCAATGCAAAGAAATAGAGGAAAACGATAGAATGGGAAAGGCTAGATATCTCTATAAGAAAATTAGAGATACCAAGGGAACATTTCATGCAAAGATGGGCTCAATATAGGACAGAAATGGTATGGACCTAACAGAAGCAGGAGATACTAAGAAGAGGTGGCAGCAAGAAAACACAAAAGAACTGTACAAAAAAAGATCTTCATGACCCAGATAATCACGATGGTGTGATCACTCACCTAGAGCCAGACATCCTGGCATGTGAAGTCAAGTGTGCCTTAGCAAGCATCGCTATGAACAAAGCTAGTGGAGGTGATGGAGAGCTATTTCAAATCCTGAAAGATGATGCTGTGAAAGTGCTGCACTCAATATGCCAGCAAACTTGGAAAACTCAGCAGTGGCCACAGGACTGGAAAAGGTCAGTTTTCATTCCAATCCCAAAGAAAGGCAATGCCAAAGAATGCTCAAACTACCGCACAATTGCACTCATCTCACACGCTAGCAAAGTAATGCTCAGAATTCTCCAAGCCAGGCTTCAGCAATATGTGAACTGTGAACTTCCAGATGTCCAAGCTGGTTTTAGAAAAAGCAGAGGAAGCAGAAATCAAATTTCCAACATCTGCTGTATCATCCAAAACCCAAGGGAGTTCCAGAAAAACATCTATTTCTGCTTTATTGACTATGCCAAAGCCTTTGACTGTGTGGATCACATTAAAATATGGAAAATTCTGAAAGAGATACCAGACCAGCTTACCTACGTCTAAAGAAATCTGTATGCAGGTCAGGAAGCAACAGTTAGAACTGGACATGGAACAACAGACTGGTTTCAAATAGGAAAAGGAATATGTCAAGGCTGTATATTGTCACCCTGCTTATTTAACTTCTATGCAGAGTACATCATGAGAAAGGGTAGGCTGGAAGAAGCACAAGCTGGAATCAAGATTGCCGGGAGAAATATCAATAACCTCAGATATGCAGATGACACCACCCATATGGCAGAAAGTGAAGAGGAACTCAAAAGCTTCTTGATGAAAGTGAAAGGGAAGAGTGAAAAAGTTGGCTTAAAGCTCAACATTCGGAAAACTAAAATCATGGTATCCAGTCCCCTCATTTCATGGCAAATAGATGGGGAAACAGTGGAAACATTGGCTGACTTTACTTTTTTGGGCTCCAGAATCACTTCAGTTGGTAACTACAGCCATGAAATTAAAAGACACTTGCTCCTTGGAAGGAAAGTTATGACCAGCCTAGACAGCATATTAAAAAGCAGAGACATTACTCTGCCAACAAATATCCATCTCATCAAGGCTATGGTTTTTCCAGTAGTCATGTATGAATGTGAGAGTTGGACTATAATGAAAGCTTAGCACCGAAGAATTAATGCTTTTGAACTGTGGTGTTGTAGAAGACTCTTGAGAGTCCCTTGGACTGCAAGGAGATCCAGCCAGTCCATCCTAAAGATCAGCCCTGAATATTCTTTGGAAGGACTGATGTTGATGCTGAAACTCCAGTACTTTGGCCACCTGATGCAAAGAGCTGACTCATTTGAAAAGACTCTGATGTTGGGAAAGATGGAGGGCAGGTGAGAAGGGGACTACAGAGGATGAGATGGTTGGATCGCATCACTGACTCAGTGGAGATGAGTTTGAGTAAACTCCGGGAGTTGGTGATGTACAGGGAGGCCTGGCGTGCTGTGGTCCATGGGTTCGCGAAGAGTTGGACACAACTGAGTGACTGAACTGAACTGTGTAGGAACTTATCCATACATACAACTATATCCATTCTTCCTCAAACTCCCCTCCCCTCCAGGCTACCACATAATATTGAGCAGAATTCCCTGTGCTACACAATAGCTCCATTTTAAATAAAGCAGCCTCATATTACTGATAGGTCCTCTTATTAAAATAGGAGTGGAATAATACTTAGTATTTTAAAATCAGACATTTCCAAAATTAATTACAAGAATTCCCATTAAAAATAGTGATAAGATGAGGGCTCCTAGGGAGGATAAATTAGGAGTTTAATATTAAAATATACACACTACTATATATAAAATAAATATAATAAGTAACAAGAATTTTGCTGTATAGCACAGGGAATTATAATCACTATCCTATAATAACATACAATGGAAAAGAATCTAAAATATATATATATATGAATCACTTTGCTATATAGCCAAAACTAACACAACACTGTAAATCAACTATTTTCAATTTTTAAAAATTTAGTGATTTATTTGTCATTTTATGATTTAGTTCAGTTCAGTCACGCCAGGCTTCCCTGTACATTACCAACTCCCGGAGTTTGCTTAAACTAACATCCATTGAGTCAGTGACGCCATCCAACCATCTTTATGACTTAAAGCCAGTCCGATAAGAGAATGAAATAAGAATATTATTCTGCTCAGGCCTCCATGACAAAATTCCATAGACTGGATGGCTGAAACAATAGAAATTTATTTTGTCTTTGTTTTTGGAGAAGACCAAGATCATAGCGCCAGGATGGTCAATTTCTGTTAAGAATTCTCTTCCTGGCCTGCAGACAGCCACCTTTGCTGTGTGTCCTGACATGGCAGAGAAAGAGAGGTTGTGCTCTGGTGTCCGTTCTTATACGGACACTAATGCTATAGGAAAAGGGCCCCACCTTTATGACCTCATTTAACCTTAATTTCGAACTCCAAACTTGGTCACATTGGGGTTTAGACCTTCAACATATGAATTGGGGGGGAGGGGGAGGGCATCATTTAATTCAAGAAGAATCAATATTAGAAAGCAGAAGGAAAAGCATGATTGGCTTTAAATTGTATGACTATTTACCTGAAAAATGCAAGAGAATCAACTGAAAACAAGAAAAAAGTAACATTGTATATGGCAACAAGTAAAAATTAAAGTATAAAAGTTAAGAGCATTTTTATGTTTAAACAATATAGTTGGAAAATATTTTGGAATAAAAACTCCACTCACAAAAATAAGACCAAGTTTTCAATAGCCATGAAAAAATCAAAAGAATATGATGAAACCAAATGAATAAACTGTTATTTACTGAAGAATATAAAAGAAGGCTTGAACAAAAAATGAAGCATATTTTCTTCTTTCATAGAAGTACTTAATACTTCTATATGAAAATTCACTCTTAATGTTTAAATCCAATGCAGTGCCACTCAAAACCCTATTAAAATTTGTGGCTGGGGTACTCTTATGATGAGGTATATATACTAACAAGGGAGAATATAACATAATTATTCTTCCAGCTGGAAGAAAGAAAATGCCATGTTAATGAAGAGAAATTTATCCTACCAGATACAATGAAATGATGCAGGATCTGAAAAAGACCAGCAGGTCAAGTAGCACAACCAAGAGTTTAGAAAGAGCTGTGAGCATATCTAAGATTTTAATATATGATAAAGATGGCATTCAAATGAATTATTGAAATATGGAAAATTACTCATCACCATCTTACTCCTTTCATCCAAGAAAATGCCAGATAAAGAAAATATATAAAGTTAAAAAATAAAACCATAGTAGATCTGGATGAAAATATGAACAAACTCATTTCTAATTTATTTATAATTTCAGATGAGATAGACTTTCTGAGCATGTCTCATAAGACATAAAGGAAAATATTGATGATTATAAAACCCCAAATTACATTTTAACAGAAAGGTAATACATAGAATCAAGTTTGAAAATTTCCTAAATAGAAATGTTATTTTTAACAAATGTTAAACAAAGGATTAACATTCATAGCATCACATAAACCATCCCAATAGTAAACTAAATGACACAAACAGCATTCTATAAAGGAGGGGACAAATGGCCACTAAATATATGAAAAAGATATTCAGGCTCACTAATAATGAAAGAAATACTGACAAGTTAATGTGATACCATCCTCTCTTTATTGGATTGGCAACACTGAGAGTTAGCCTATCTGGGTATAAGAAACTAGACTCTTTATGAAAATTCAAATTTCTTCTCTGCTAGTCTGCAGTTTGTTAAAATGTATCAAAAATTTTAGAACGCATACCCTTTGACCTGGAAATTCTGATTCTGTGGCTTTATCTCAAAAAGGTAATTCGGTGTGCGCAGATATATCTATGAGGACTCTCCTCCTAGTGTTGCTCTTTATAATCATGAAAACTGGAAAACAGTGTCCCTGAATAAGAAATTGATTAAGCACATACTAGTACATCCATCGGAGAAGGTGATGGCACCCCACTCCAGTACTCTTGCCTGGAAAATCCCATGGACAGAGGAGCCTGGTAGGTTGCAGTCCATGGGGTCGCGAAGAGTCGGACACGACTGAGCGACTTCCCTTTCACTTTTCACTTTCATGCATTGGAGAAGGAAATGGCGACCCACTCCAGTGTTCTTGCCTGGAGAATCCCAGGGACGGGGAACCTGGTGGGCTGCTGTCTATGGGGTCACACAGAGTCGGACACGACTGAAGTGGTTTAGCAGCAGCAGTACATTCATCCAAATTAGGATCACATACCCATTAAATATGAGCTCTTGAATTTTCACAATGAGATTGACAAGGAAAGACTGTAAAATATCTATATCATCCTATTCCTTACAGTAAATATATTTTTATATATATGTATATAATATTAAATGTAGTAATATAAAAAATGGGCTTCCCTGGTGGCTCAGTGGTAAAGAATCTGCCTGCCAATGCAGGAGACATGGGTTTGACCCCTGGGTTAGGAAGATCCCCTGAAGAAGGAAATAGCTACCCACTCCAGTATTCTTGCCTGCGATAGCCCATGGGTAGAGGAGCCTGGTGGGCCATAGTCCTTGGGGTCTCAAAAGAGTCAGACATGATTTAGGGACTAAACAACAATATAAAAGGTACAGCTTTATTTTTATGTGCATATTTGATTACATAGGAAAAATACCTGGAAAATATTTAAATATTAATAATATATGGAATTCTGGTGACAGTTTTTATTTTTATTTTTATTTTTACTATTTCATATTGCTTGATCCATTTTAAGATGATGCTGTTTATTCTTATGGTCAAAAAATAGTAAAATCATTTTCATTGGTGGGAAGCTGATATAACGGGACAGCATGGAATTCTTTTTTTTTAATTAATATAAATTTATTTATTTTAATCGGAGGTTAATTACTTTACAGTATTGTATTGGTTTTGCCATACATCAACATGAATCCACCACAGGTATACACGTGTTCCCCATCCTGAACCCCCCTCCCTCCTCCCTCCCCATACCATCCCTCTGGGTCGTCCCAGTGCACCAGCCCCAAGCATGGAAATCTTTAGGCAAAAATACTAGAGTGGGTAGAATTCCCTTCTCTAGGGCATCTGCCTGACCCAGGGACCGAACTCAAGTCTTCTGCATTGCAGGCAGATTCTTTACTATCTGAGCCACCAGGGAAGCTGAGCAACAGGGAACATGTTACTTATAACATTTAGAAAATACTATTTTCCCATGAAATCATATAGGATTGCCCAGAATTGGATAACTTCCTTTGAAATCCCCTATAACATTATGATACTTGTATAAATTAAAATTATAAAAGACAAAATGAGATTTATAAGTTATTACTTTCTGTTATAAACTCGATGAAATTAGGACGTTTACTTAACTGACTTTCCTATAGATATTAACATAGAGAAATATGCAAGAAACATTTATTCAGTTGAACCAGTTGGACTTCAACTATTTTTGAGTATCATAGTATTTTTACCTATACTAATAAAACTGGAATTTCCAAAGATCCTAAATTTACAAATCACCCTAGTGTCAAAAACCAGATTCTTCATGCTGAGTGAAACAAAGCAGACGGATGAGTTTATTGGAAGGTTTTCAGCTTACAAGCCAGGGAACTCAAGGCTACAGGAACAATGAGTTCTCAGTTGCATACAGACTAAGGAATTTTTATGGGAAGAATACAGAAGTTGTTTGGCTTTTTCAGCTGATTTGTTGCCTGGTGGTCTTCTTTCTTATTTGGATCAGGGTAGCTGAGTTAGCAAACAAGAAAATCAGAGATGGCATGAGAAGACTTGGTATTTGGGGCCTGGCTAGTGTCCTCTGCTGATTTCTGAGAAGAAAGAGCTGTGAGGTTAGGTTAAGATTAATTTTTGCTCTTGTGTTTTGACTGACTCCACTTTGTCCTTGACATAAGTGACTCCATTTGGTTTGGTTCCACACTAATTACAAAAGGAAAGACTTATAAATTGACCATTGCATAAATCTCAAGAATAATTTTTACAATAGTTAAAATTTTCTTTGGTGTTCTCAGAATATTGAAGAAAGAGATTTAAAGCTGTTTCAAGTTAATTAAAATACATCTAAAAGACCTCTAGAGTTCAAAGAGTGTACAATCAAACCCCTTATACACAACATTTCTCTCCAGAAAAAAAAAAAACAAACAACCTAGAAATGTCTGTTTTTATCCGTAACTCTTTTCAAACAGCACAAGCTCAGTTTGTTTTGTTTTTTTTAAAAAAGACTTTTTAATATATCTAGGATGGAAAAAAAAAAGCAGAAATGTTTTCCCGATAATTGTCTGTCATTCTGCTCCTTTCCTGTATTTTCTCTAATGTGTATCTATTATGATCAAGAACATTTTCTAATTTTGTAAATGATCAGCATGACTCAATAAAAAATAAGCCAAAATAATTTTCAACACCTAACTGGTAATATTTTTAAATTTTCCTTGAGCTGGAACAATTAGATGTTTGAATTACTTACTCTGAATGCTAATGTATGAATACTTTTCTCCTGTTCCACATTCATCTCTCTATATATAAACTATTTAAATCACAGTATAATTATGGAATATGTTAGTAGAAGGAAGGCAGTGTTTTATCAATGCCTGTAAGCATCATTTACATTAGCATCTGTTACAGAATTGGCTTGAAATTTTATTTCTAGAGCCTTAAAATCTGTGGGTCACACACATTCAATGTTTTTAGACTCTAATGTCATACGACTAAAACCATTTTTCAACCTTCCTTTATTTCAACATGCTTTTGAATGCATCCGAAGATATGGGTATTATGTTTCCCTGGTTTCTTTAGATCCTTTCATCTCTGTAAGTCTTCTAACATGTTGGCTTTTCTTTCTGTTTTTGTTTTCTTTTAAACATACAAAGTTAGCTCATACTCATGTTTATATACAAGGCCTTTAACACTTTTGGCATATCAATCCTCAGACGTTTGGTAATAAAAATACCTTTCTTGAAATATGGAAGTAGGAGATAGATCTGCAAGTGTTGCAACTGGCCTGTCAGTATTTACAAATCAACACCTAATGTCACCAGGTGATTGCAGATTTCTGGGCAAAGACATACCAGTAGGGAGCTAGCCTCGTAAGTAAATTTATTAGATATCACCTTTTAGATATCAATTACAAAGAAAGAATAATCTATAATATTTCTATGGATTTTATAGAATGTAAAGGGACTTTAACTCTTAGTTTCTTCTATATGCTTATATAGCTAACCTGTTTGTTTCAGTTAGTATACAATAGACTCCAAAAGATTACTTCATAATTTGGATTTTCATAAGTTTTTGACAAAGCTAAGTTTCTACCAGCACAACCCAGCAGGGAACTGGAGAGCTACTGTGCTTCTGTCCAGGTTCAAGTTTTAGTTCAGTGTGGAGGACTGTGAAGCCAGAGCCAAGATTCTTTATTTCCTCCTTCCTTCTTCATCTACTTCCCATCCCCCTTCTTAGATCCGAGCTGGGGGCAGTAGGAGAAAGAGAGGGCAGCATATATCTAGGGTTGAACTTTTGAATAACACAGCTTTGAAAATTGGTTATATATGAGGGGAGACATAGAGAAGATAAGTAAATGTATCAAGAACAATGGAGAGGAAGTTATACAAGTAGTAAGGGGGAAGACTACTTGGTTTTGGAGTTATCAGTTTGAACTAATGAGTTTTAAGATAGGTGGGTGGACAGATAGGTCCATATAGACAGGTCGGTAGGTAGATAAACACACAGAGAATAATATAGTGTGATGTAATGTAATTTTTTTCTAATTTTGTCTGCTGAGAGGGCCCTTAGTAACAATGAACACACTAAGAACCAAGTTCTTCATTTCTAAATACAGTGGCACAATAAAAGAAACTAAGGCTCCATAAACATCTGACTTGGCTATAGGGAAGGAAAAAATAGTGGTTCTGGAATGTGTTATTGTTCCAGAAAGGAAAGAAGTATACAAAGAGTGATGGGGCCTTGTCCATTGACACAGGCTCTAGTTTGAAGGATCACCTGCTGGCCAAATGGAACATCAAAATAAATCATGATAGTAATGAATGCTCTACTAGCTAATTTGAACACCAAAATACGCTATGATGGTAATGGACTCCATTTGTAAAATACATATCCCTGAAGCTTCACTGTTGTAAATTCATGAATTTTAAAAATAGATTTATGAAGGGAAATAGGACACATCTGTGGAATGACAACTTGTAAATCAAAAAGAATAATGAAGTTAAACTATTACTATTTAATAATAACTTATTTAGATATGAATGATCAAAGAATGCTAAAACTGACGGTGTAAGTTTGATGAAGAACTGAATACTTACATTGTCTCAATGTATCTTTCCAAAAAATTGTTACTAATTGCTTATTAAGTAAGTACAACATGCTGAATAATTAACTTCAAAGCAGAGTATTTAACCAATACCATCTCATCCAAGTTACAAACATTAATATTATAAGAAATTATGCAAATTAGCACTGTTGTCTCCTGATATGCTGTAATGAAAAGGATATAACATTACTTCTGGGGCATCTTGTCAAAAATGCATTAAATCTTGAGGAACATCAGAAAAATATATATTCTAAAAAGTTACTGTTAGGCTTTTCAAAAAATCAAGTTCAAGAAAAGTAAAGATAGACTGAGGGACTCATCAGTCTATCTTGACAAGACTAAAGAAACAAATACAAAACATACTTCTGGATTGGATCCCAGACTTACAAATGACATTATTAGGATAACTGGCAAAACTCTACTAGAGTCTGGGGATTATATGGCAATATTAGATCAAGGTTAATTTAAATAGCTGTCCTGTGGTTGTACAGGAAAGTGCCATGTTGCTTTAATGCCTATTGAAGTCTGATGAGAAATACAGCATTGGTCTGCAGTTTAATCCAGTGGTTCTATCAGTGGTACTATAGGAACTCTATTGATGATTTTTATAACTTATATGTAAATTAGAAGATATTTCAAAAAAAGTAAAATACAGATACAATTTTGATCAAACTTCTATGCATTATATTTAAAATCCTAATGTCTAAATCATGGGAACACTGCAAATGTTGATATGGGTCATAGGTAATCTGCTTTTGCATGTTGTGGCTCCCTCTTCTATTGGCTTTTGTTACATAATTCTGCCCACAGAGGCACAGTATGTCATTTCATTCACTAAAGGATGAAACCATGTAAAATCAATAGTTATACATTGATCATTATCTCTTTCTTTTCCCTCTTGTATTATGGAGGTTTCTAGTACTCACCTAATATCATATTTCACCTTCTGATTGTTTTTGTTTCAAAATAAAAACATCAGTCACCCTCAAAAAACTGTTTTTTTCTTTGGGGGATCAAAGTTGGAAATTAAATAGATTTTGGCAGCAAAATTTTGATTAAGAAATGAAGCATCCTAGTTAACCAAAATTTTGCTTTTTCTTTTGGACATATTAAATTTTGTGAAAAAATCTTTCGGTACCTCTTCCTGACTTTGGTAAAAATGAAAAAGAAAGTGAGAAAGGATGAAAAGGAAGGAAAGAAGGGAGAGAGAAGAAAGTGAGAGAAAGAAGGAGGAAAGTCCATAGAAACTTGGCCCATCTCTAATATAGATCCTGGAGGTTACATTTTTTTTAAATTACTGGCATAAAGTCATTTGACTAAAACTGAAATAATCCCACACATATATGAACAACCGATCTTCAACAAAGGAGCTAAGAATACACAATTGAAAATGGATAGTCTCAACAAAAGGTATTGGGAAACCTGGATATTCACATGCAAACAAATGAAATTGGACCCCTATCTCACACCATACACAAAATCAACTCAAAATGTGTTAAAAACTGAATGTAATACCTGAAACTGTAAAGTTCTTAGAAGAAAACCTAAGGGAAATGACATGGGTCCTGGCAGTGACTTTTGACTATGATGCCAACAGTGCAAAGAAAGTGGAAGTCGCATATGACTCTTTGCAACCCCATGCACTATACAGTCCATGGAATTCTCTAGGCCAGAATACTGCAGTGGGTAACCATTCCCTTCTCCAGAGGATCTTCCTGACCCAGGAATCAAACCAGGGTCTCCTGCATTGCAGGCAGATTCTTTATCAGCTGAGCTGCTAGGGAAGCCCAAAAGCACAAACAAAAAAGCAAAAATAGATAAGTGAGACTACTGCTACTGCTAAGTCGCTTAGTCATATCCAACTCTGTGCGACCCCATAGATGGCAGCCCACCAGGCTCCCCTGTCCCTGGGATTCTCCAGGCAAGAACACTGGAGTGGGTTGCCATTTCCTTCTCCAATGCATGAAAGTGAAAAGTGAAAGTGAAGTCACTCAGTCATGTCCGACCCTCAGCGACCCCATGGACTGCAGCCTTCCAGGCTCCTCCATCCATAGGATTTTCTAGGCAAGAATACTGGAGTGGGGTGCCATGGACTAAATCAAACTAAAAAGCTTCTGCATGGCAAAGGAAACAAAACAGTGAGAAGACAAACTGTAGAATGGGAGGAAATATTTTCAAATCATGTATCCGATAAAGGGTTGATTTACAATATAAGAAACTCTCACATTCATACATGGCTACTGGAAAAACCATAGCCTTGATGAGATGGAACTTTGTTGGCAAAGTAATGTCTCTGCTTTTTAATATGCTGTCTTGATTGGTCATAGCTTTCCTTCCAAGGTGTCTTTTAATTTCATGGCTGCAATCACCATCTGCAGTGGTTTTGGAGCCCAGAAAAATAAAGACAGCCCTGTTTCCATTGTTTCCCCATCTACTTGCCATGAAGTGATGGGACCAAATACCGTGATCTTAGTTTTCTGAATGTTGAGTTTTAAGTCAACTTTTTCACTCTCCTCTTTCACTTTCATCAAGAGGCTCTTTAGTTCTTCTTTACTTTCTGCCATAAGGGTGGTGTCATCTGCATATCTGAGGTTATTGATATTTCTTCCTGCAATCTTGATTCCAGCTTGTGTTTCATCCAGCCCAGCATTTCTCATGATGTACTCTGCATATAAGTTAAATAAGCAGGATGACAATATGCAGCCTTGACTTAGATATGTGCTATTTTTGGTATTTAAAAGTATACCTAGTAAAGCTGAGAAAAAAATTTAAATGGAAGTTTCAGAAAAACCAGTGAAGTAGGTGTTCTGGTTAGCTAGATTCCAGATTTAAAAAGAAAGGAAAACCTTGATCTTGTATGATTCTATTATTTAAGTATCTGACTATGTAATTTGCCAATTTTACATAAGAGTAGTTTATAAAAGTAATTTTTATTACGTTGCAAGTAGAGTATCCAAGTCTTTCTGATTTTTTATTGCTTTTAAATCTACTGCTGAATTGTTTATTGGCTAAAGAATCTGTAAGTATGAGCTAAAAGAAAAGATATTTGAATTAAAACAGTCTGCCTTGAGTCCCCAGAGGAGTGATGAACTAGCATTTTAATTACCAACAAATTTAATTATTCAACCAGGTGTGAGCCATCAAAAGTTTAGCAAACCCTGTTTTAAGTAAGCACTTTGCATTTGTATAAAATTATGATGCCATACATTTCTAATACAGAATGCAGATTCAGAAAGCTGTCAGGCTCACGGTGTGGTTACATCATTTTGTTTCAACTTATATTTCCAGAATACTGCAGCTATCAATATTAGACCATAAAGTGGAACATGTTGCACCCAAAAGTTAAGGCTATTGATATGGGGATTCTCATCACTGCAACATTCTACCAGCCTTTCCCTTCATTATTAGGATTTATCTAAATGCTATTTTTTTGGCAGAACTATAATGAAATGAGTAATTTGCTTAATGGAAAAAGATCTGTTATATAAAGTTATAGAGCTATATCTGTAACCCCTGCTCTTATTGCTCTGTAAATTTAATGAAACTTTCTATTCAGTGGAGCTTTTGTGGACTTGTACAGCATTCTCTTAGTCCTCAGAATAATAAGGCAAGGGTCACAGAGACACTTCATAACTGCCAAGATTACAATTACTTTTATATGGATTTAACTCTAGTAAACTATCAAAATTTTTATCTGCTAGAGAAAAACTTGGAAATACACTAGTGAAATTGAAAGTTAGGGCCAGGGGCATTTAGAAAATCTTAATTTGAATCAAATCTCCATCTTTATCATTGCAGTCAGTGTTTTCAGATCCTTACTGGGATGAGGTGAACTAGTTTGGAGATGCTTTGGTATTTATATTTTGATTCTGTTTCTACATTCACTAAGGTTGATTTACCTATCCACTGTCTAGTTAGGTAGGCATACATTATAAGTAACATATACCATTTGTTATACCAATTTTATATACAATTTTCATATACTGTTTATAAATACATGCCACCAATAAGTAGTAAATGCATTTATCTGTTTTAGTATCTTTTAGTTTTGATTGCATAGTCTGATAGTTCTAAAATATTCCTGTTGTTTCAGTATTATATAACCCTAACCTATTTAGATTTTGCCTCATCCAGACCATGCACCTTACCACTTTTGCTGTATTTTGAGATAAGATTTTATGTTTAATGTATGGCGCAAAAGAAAGATTAAATATCCTATACTCTTTTGGGTTTTTTTACTAAGAAAATAAATTTGCCACATGTGAAATCTATCTATCTTGAGTTTTGAAAACTAGAATTTTCTAATTTGGGAGAAGTGCTCACTATTTTAGATGTTTAATCAAGGGTCAGATAATGACTGAATGGGTTGCAATAGTTGCAGTTTATATCAGAGTCACACTATAGTGCCCTCCTGTGGAGGTTTGGTTAAAACTTTATTTTTATACCCATGAGGATGATTTTCAAAGTGACGAAATCATTACATTCAAACTACCAAAGTTTAACCTAACTTGGTCCTTTTTTTGTTTATAACTAGATGTTAAATTACTTTTAAATATAAAAGCATTCACAGTTCAGAAAATTAGCAGTTCAAAGTACAAACTGAGGAATGTCAGCTTTTTATCTATATTTCTTTATTTTCTTAAGATATGTTTTTCCTTGATTTTTCCTTAAATGATCAAATAATAAAGAGGAAAGAGAATAATAAAGCCCTTAACTAGAAAGATAATTTTTTCAGCTAAGACATTCTTAGATTTATGTCATGAAAAAGAGTTTTATTGTTAGAAGAATAAAGACTATAATATTTTTAAATTACAACAGAAAAACTGATAATAAAAGTTTAGTGTAGAATGTACACTCATTTATATATACCAAACATTGTGAAGAGCTGACTTTTTTTTAACTCTAGCTTTTTTTTCCAGTTTAAGATTTAAACTTTTTACTGAGGATAAATCAATTATCATATATTAGGTATTTATTAATATTTCAAAATGATTTGGCCTGTCTTTTCTTCCAGCTCTAAAATTTCTTTTAATTTCAGGAGTATAGTAATGTAATGTTTATTACCATATGTGGCATGCACATGCGTGTGTGTGTGTGTGTGTGTGTGTGTGTGTGTGTCCATCCCAAGACCTTTTTACTCTTGGTCCACATTTATAATCAAGTTCAATGTGTATAACATTCTCAGATCAGTGGATTTAGGTGTCCAGTAGTCGCTATTGTATTAGGATGGTGCAGAAGTAATTGTGGTTTTGCATTGTTGAAATTTGCTGTTTGATATTGGAATACATTCTTAAATAAATGTGGTTATGTTATACATCATTTTAGTTAAAATATTTCACTTTATTTCGATGCTAATAACTTATTGCTGTTTATTTTATATTTATTTTAGACTAGGGAAATGATGTTAGACAAAAAGCAAATTCGAGTTATTTTCTTATTCAAATTCAAAATGGGTCATAAAGCAGCAGAGACAATTTGCAACATCAACAATGTATTTGGCCCAGGAACTGCTAATGAACATAAAGTAAATGAAGTTTTGCAAAGAAGGTAAGAGCCTTGAAGATGAGGAGTGCATTGGGCGGCCATCAGAAGTTGATAGCAACCTATTGAGAGCAATCATCGAAGCTGATCCTCTTACATAAGAGGTTGCCAAAGAACTCCATGCCGACCTTTCTATGGTCGTTTGGCATTTGAAGCAAATTGGAAAGGTGAAAAAGCTTGATAAGAAGGCGCCTCATGAGCTGACCTCAAATTTTAAAAAATCTTTGTTTTGAAGTGTCTTCTCTGTTCTGTGCAACAACAATGAATCATTTCTCGATCGGATTGGGACGTGGGATAATAAGTGGATTTTATACGACAACCAGCAATGATCAACTCAGTGATTCGACCAAGAAGAAGCTCCGAAGCACTTCCCAAAGCCAAACTTGCACCAAAAAAAGGTCATGGTCACTGCTGGGTGGTCTGTTGCCCATCTGATCCACTGCAGCGTTCAGAATCCTGGCAAGACCATTACATCTGAGAAATACGTTCAGCAAACCGATGAGATGCACCAAAAACTGCAGTGCCTGCAGCCGGCGTTGGTCAATAAAATGGGCCCAGTTCTCCACAACAATGCCCAACCATCCATCACACAACCAGCACTTCAAAAGTTGAACAAATTGGGCTATGAAGTTTTGCCTCATCCACCATATTCACCTGACCTCTTGCCAACAGACTACTACTTCTTCAAGCATTACAGCTTTTTGTAGGGAAAATACTTCCCAAGAGTTCATCACATCCCAAAGCATGAATTTTTATGCTACAGAAATAAACTTATTTCTCACTGGCAAAGATGTGTTGATTGTAATGGTTCCTATTTTGATTAATAAAGATGTGTTTAAACCCAGTTATAATGATTTAAAATTCATGATCCAAAACCGCAATTACTCTTTCACCAATAATATTTAGTCTTTTGTTCCAGTGGCCCACTGCTTTATTGCTCAACCTTTTCCATTTGCTGATACTAAGGGTGTCTGCTAACTACTCAAAACACACCTTACTTTTTTAATGGAAAATTAAACAGATGTTAAGAACCACTGGAACCTAATTAAGATTTTCCTGAAGAAGTAGGAAGGAAAAAATAAAACACTAAAGAGAGTTGAGACAAAAGCCAGAAAGCTATCAGCAGCATTTTATGTCAACAACAAATACAGTGGATTTTTGCCTCCTTACTTAAGTCTCTTTAAACCTATCTCCTGCAAATGAAAGGGAAACACACTGGTTCTTCAAAGTTTAAATATCTGAAATTACAGACTGTTAGACAACTGGCAGCATTCATAACTAGAGAAATAAGTGGAACTCTTTCTAAAGCAGTAGCCATGATCATAGAGATTATGAGTAAGCTCATCCAAATTAGAAGTGTTGGACAAGATCTTAAAATAAAAACAAAAATAAGAAGAAATCATGTGGACCAGAGTGGAGGATGGCATTAGCTTCTTTTAGTAAAACTAGTTTCATTGATGAGACCAGGTGAGATTTGAACCATAGTTGAGAAATTCAGCCTAACCTAAAAGTAATCTTAAATTTTTTGATGAAGCATGATAGTACTGAGCATTCTTCTGTGTTCTAAAGAGAATCCAGGAAAAGAATGAGATTTTCCAAGGCCGGAAATATAGAGTTCCACTGATGAGCAACAGTGAAATCGAAGGTATCTTTATACAACTGTGAAGTCAATGGAATAAAATTGGGTCCTAGCCAGAAAATTTCTCTCAGAGGGATCCAGGATAAACCTCAAAAGGTGTTCACAAACTGAGGTTCACATGGTCCACAGTCAAAAGGGAACACATGGAGATTAGACTACAGCCTCCTACGGAAGCTAATTCAGCAGGAACTTGATCTTTCTTTCTAGACTCCAGGCAGACACAAGAGCCACTTTCTGTCAATAAAATCAAATAAAGTCTGCTACAAGAAATTATCTAAGACTAGGTAATGGCAATCCTTAAATCTTGAGTTTCAGTTTCCCACCAAAAGTCTCTGGAACAGCCAGACTTAGCTAAATCAGTCTGGGACCAGTGCATCTTAGTTATTACCTCACACTAACATTTCTCCAGCTTCCACCATGGTGTAGACCCTGGAGGTCCTTCTGAAAAAGATGAAGACATTGCCTTCAAGTAGTTCATTTATAAGAATGTTGTCATTGTTTGCCCAACTGGGTGTAATTTTCTGGCATAGGATCTACCCTCTCCATATGAATGAAGTATGAGTGGTTTATTAGATAAAATTAGGATTATAGGATTTGTGGTAGAGTCTCTTGAGTCATCTCCCAGCATACATTCTCCCCCTTCTTCCCCTTTTCCCCTAGTAGAAAAGTTTTACTGGGAAGATGATTGGCTAGGATAGACTTCATTTCCCAGCATCCTTTTCAGTGAGTGAGTAAGTAAACTTAGGCAAAACAGTGTTGGCTGATGGAATGTAAGCAGAAGTCAAGTGTGAATCTTAATGGAATTGTCATTAAAAGGAAGGAGCACACCCTTCTTTTTCAGTTCAGTTCAGCCTCTCAGTCGTGTCCGACTCTTTGCGACCCCATGAACTGTAACACACCAGGCTTCCCTGTCCATCACCAACTCTAAGAGCCTGCTCAAACTCACGTCCATCATGTCGGTGATGCCATCCAGCTATCTCATCTTCTATCGTCCCTTTCTCCTCCCGCCTTCAATCTTTCCCAGCATGAGGGTTTTTTCCAGTGAGTTGGTTCTTCGCATCAGGTGGCCAAAGTATTGGAGTTTCATCTTCAGCATTAGTCCTTCCAATGAATATTCAGGACTGATTTCCTTTAGGATGGACTGGTTGGATCTCCTTGCAGTCCAAGGGATTCTCAAGAGTCTTCTCCAGCACCACAGTTCAAAAGCATCAATTCTTCGGTGCTCAGCTTTCTTTATAGTTCAACTCTCACATCCATACATGACTACTGGACAAACCATAGCTCTGACTAGATGGACTTTTGTTGGCAAAGTAATATCTCTGCTTTTGAATATGCTGCGTAGGTTGGTCATAACTTTTCTTCCAAGAAGCAAGTGTCATTTAATTTCATGGCTGCAGTCACCATCTGCAGTGATTTTGGAGCCCCCAAAAATAAAGTCTGTCACTGTTTCCATTGTTTCCACATCTATTTGCCATGAAGTGATGGGACCAGATGCCATGATCTTAATTTTCCGAATGTTGAGCTTTAAGCCAACTTTTCACTCTCCTCTTTCACTTTCATCAAGAGGCTTTTTAGTTAGTTCCTCTTCACTTTCTGCCATAAGGGTGGTGTCATCTGCATATCTGAGGTTATTGATATTTCTCCCAGCAATCTTGATTCCAGCTTGTGCTTCATCCAGCCCAGCATTTTGCATGATGTACTCTGCATATATGAAAAATAAACAGGTTGACAATATACAGCCTTGACATACTCCTTTCCAAGAACCAGTCTGTTCTTCCATGTCTAGTTCTAAATGTTGCTTCCTGACCTGCATACAGATTTCTCAAGAGGCAAGTCAGGTGGTCTGGTACTCCCATCTCTTCCCTTCTTTTTGCTTTTCTCCTGTTTTTCTGGGTAGACTATGAAAAGGATGGCTTTGGATGGAGCAAGCATTTTGGACCAGGAGGTTATCTCAGGACTGGAGGCCAGCATAGAGGAGCAGCAAGCTAAAAGGAGCCCAGACCCCAAAAGACTTCATACAGAGCAGAGTCAAAGTTGCTATGTGTGTGCTGTGTAGCAGCTTTCTTTTGCTAACTTCTGAAATTTTATGTGAAGCCACGATAAAATACTGTCTTGTTAAAGCTGCTGAATTTTGGGTTTTCTGTCACTTTAACAGCTAAATGCTATCCCACTACACAAATGTCACTACCATATAGTGTTAACAAACAACTATTATCCACTTTTCATTTTAAAATTTAAATTTGAAACATTTTTAATGATAGCTCAAGAATAAAAATGTTTTATTATAGTTGACCTCTCTAAATATGTGTAGATTTCACATAATTCTAACATGAAAATTACTGTAGTATACATTGTATTATATAACAGTTATATTGGACAATATATGTTATAGCAGTTTGGATCTTCTGGCAAATTATAAACAGTTAAAAACCTCATTAATTCACCTATCCGCCTAGTCTGCACTAATAGTAAAACTTTAGTCTGTAAAAGTACAAAGACAAATAATATAGATAGTATTACATGGAAGCTGTTTATAAACAGCCTCTGTTCTCTTAAGTAGGACAGGGTTTGAATTTGGCAGCATTGTTTGTATGCAAATGGACATTGCTAATTATGAATGAAGTGGGTTTTTTTTTTCCTAAGTCATTAAGGTAGATGCAGAATCTCTACTTGTAACATTTTATTAGCAGTTTATATCAGCTATGGTTTATTTCAGTTACTTTATCAGCCTTTTTAACAGGAGTTCTACAAGGTGACCTTGAAGGTGAAAATTGTTTAAATGATTATTTTCTCAAGGATAGCACATAGCTAGTAAGATTCAAGATGCACAGGGAAGAAGTTAATTCATTATAAACAGTAGATGACTTGGGCATGAAGGCTGAATTCTCTGGAAATCCTGGTAGAGAGGCTGAGAATTGCTACAACTTGGAAATAAAGTTCTAAGAAAATACGCTATGAATCAGACTCTGTCAAATTCAGCATGGCTTTCCACTCAGTTCATCCTAATTAATATTTAATAGGCATGAGAGTAACTTTAATTCTTCAGAAATTTGAGCTCTTTCTATTCCATCTTTGGTAAGAACTGTGATCTAAATGTAATAAAAAGAAGTTGATAAAAGCAGTATTTTGAGCAAAGTTAACTTGGCAATGTTATACACAACATTGTGAAATGAAAAGTGATTGGGGAACAGAAAGCTAAATTAGGAAATTGAGAAATGATTAAAAAATAGAACTAGGATATAGCAATCGAAATGGAAAGGAATAGACATATGTAAGAACTACTATAAAGAAAATTTAAAATAGAAGTTGATGACAATTTGGATATCAAAGACTAAATTAAGACAAGTCAAAACTTGTACAGATTTGAATAAAAGGATCTAAAAGTAATTGTGCTGTTGACATAATTAGAAAAGACAATTTTCATAATGATACTAAGGGTTGTGATGTTGAGTTTAGTGTTAAATACATTAAATTTAATGTGATACTGAAATGACAAAACATAAATTTCCTACAGACAGTTGGAGATTTATGGGTAGATAAGCACATTAGAAAGGTCACTGATTGAACTGGGAGAGGGAACTCATATGTAATAGTCTTTATCTAGCCATCTTTGTGCAAGTGTGGCTTTTGCCGTGCACTGTGCCATCATGATGCAGAGATTGCATCATGATACAAGGTCACATTGTAATGTGAGTGTGTTCTTTAGGGCCAGGGCCTGGGCATGTGTCAGTAGTGGGGGTCTCGAGAAACCAGGTTTGAAGTGTATGGAAGGAGAAGCTAGTCTGTGGAAAATTCTAACAGTGATCAGCTATGTAAAAAGTTATTTAAGTCTTGTAATATGAGTTAAATGACATTTTAAGAACTCAAATATATTTTTGAAGACTTGGAATAAAAACCCAAGTGCAAATGAAATGCAAACATTTTATTCAACAAATTTTGAATATATCATCTTAACTGGAATTTGGGCAGACTTTTGGAGTGTTTTAATTCAACAAGTGAGAAATTAACAACTTTTGATTTGGACTTTTATTCAGAGCACCTTTTGTCATCTTTAAATTGCTTTATAAAGAACTGAGAAAAATTCAAAATATAGTAGAATATAAAATAAGAGCAATGCAGATGAGAAAAACTATTCTGACATCAGTGAATAAATTGTAACCCCTCAAAAAAATTGTAATCATAACAAAAGTAGTAACTCAATAGGCGGAAAAAATACATTTTAAATAGAAGCAATGACTAGGCCAGATTGCTTGATAGTCCAGTTAGGGAAAAGGAGTGAATCACATGAACACATTGTAAAAAGATTTTAATTTCTTGCCTTTTACCAAAAAATACTAACATTGACAATAACATCAAATATATAATATATATCTACAGTAAAGATATTGACAGAAATTGCTTAATGAGTGCCATCTTTATAAGGATTAAGATTATTTTAAATTGTTCACTGTATAAGAGAATCTGAAAAGACCCTATAGTGTTACATTTCATATATGGAGGAATCTTGCTACAGGTTTTTTTTTAATTTGCCATCAGTCCTAAAATTCACATGATAGTATCTATAATGAGTTGTGAAGCTGAAATTTTTCTGAACTATATCAATAATCATTACAATTTTCATTAATCAAACTAGAGGAAAGACTAGATAATCTTTCTAGTCTTTCTGTGGAAAATAATATTACAACATTTTGTCATATGAAGAGCTGATTAGAATATGAAGCTCCAAAAGTAAAGTGAGATGAATTACAGATGTAGGTCAAGCAGTTGACAGTTATTCATTTTTTTATTTTGTAATATTTGTGGGATTTGTCAGCTTTTTAATATATCTAATTTGTTGTTAATTCCTTGCATATATATGCATATGTATATATATATATATATATATATATATATTCACTTGTGTGATTTCTATAGATCACTTTTGTATGTAATTTTTTTTCATAATTTAACTTCAGGCTCCACAAAGCCTTCCCTGGCTGTATCTTGTACCTGATTCTGACTGAATAGGAGAGCAGGAAGACCAATGAGAAGGTGATTGCTCTGCTCTGAGATCCTGGAAAGGGTGATAGTAGAAAAGTTAGAGAGAAGTAGATTCCAAATATATTTCAGAGCAGATCTGGCAGGAGTGGCTGAAGAATTGGATGTAAAGCATGAGGGAAAGGAGAAATCAAGAATGACCCATGCCTCCGCCACAATTCTGATTTGAACAGTTGGGTGAATATTATCACCATTACCTGGAAGCCTGGAGAAGGAGCAGGCTTAAGGAAAGAGATAAAGAACTCTATCAGACATGCTGAGTTTTTCATGATTTCCTCACTATACTACACTGCCTTTGAGGCTGCTTGTCTCATTGTACCTTATAGTCATGCCCACGTTAGATTGTAAACTCAAAGAGAGCAACAGCTGTCTTCTCTCTGTGCTCGTGAGCATAACATTTTCATTTAGTTGAATTTAACATGTATTGCACCAACTATATATGCAGCATGCTCTACCAGAATTTTATTTAAATCTTGTAAATCAAACTCTACCTACAAAAAAATGCAAATAGTTAAGAACCAAGGATTAGAATGAAAGAGACCAGGGTTAGCACCTTAGTTCTGTTACCTCTAATCATGGGGTGTGTTATTTGAACAATAACATAACCTCTCAGAGCCTCTTGTTCCTTGTCTTAAAATGAGAATGATTATTCCTATTTCATAGGATTATTGCAAGTGAAAATAGACCAATGTGTGCAAAATGCCTAGCATACATGAGCACTCAATAAATGGTAGGATGCACTTGCATTTGGTTTTCTTGCCAATACAAATAATATCTATAGCACAGGCATCGCAAAATCAGTATACTAGAAAATGTTAAGAGAGAGAAGTTACATTTTCAGCCTAAGAACCTATCTTAAATAATTTCAGAAAGAGATAATAGGTTTTTGCACTTTCCCAGTCCTAAAAGGGGGAGGGGGTAAAAGGCGCTGTGAGCAAAAATAGAATGAATTTACCCAATTCTTTACTGCACTATTTAACCTCTGCTTTCTTAATCATATGCACAGCAGGGGAAAGGATGTGCTAAAACAATTTATGTGTCATGAACAAAGCATCCGCAGATTTTAGCTCAAAAATCACGCTAGGAAAACCACCAGTTGGAAGTAAAGTAATAAGGCCAAATTTATTTTTTTAATTGAGTCTTGAGTTACAAGCAACCCTTTAATTACATTAATCAAGCAGCCTTCTTCTCAGCAAATGATGAGGGAAATGCATTGTTCTAACTTTTGCTAAATTTGTTTTTAAAATTGCTGGATATTATTTGGACATATGGAAATAAATCTCTTAATTTCTTTTTCTCCATTGTTTCAGTGTAGCTATAGAAAAAGACAAATATACGCTTACTTCTAGACATGACTGACTCTAAAAGATTATACATCAAATTTTAAATTTAAAACCTTTACAACATTTAAATATTTAAAACATTAGCATGCCTCAAACAAAATTTTACATGATAACTTTTATTTCAGTTGTTCTGATCTTTGACTTTTTGAGATGTTCCCACAAAATAAGGAAATGGGCTTTACCAATGCATGATGTCAGTCAGAAGGTTACTTGCCCCATATGATAGGCTGAAAACCAAAGGTTACAGGAAATTAAGTGACTTGTCTAAAAGTTGTGTAGTTATTAAATGTGCAAGCTGATACTCAACCTAGACCTGATTGGCCCCAACTTTCACGTACACTGTGTGCATCTCCTGTCCTGGAATGCTCTTACTCTCTGTACTTTTGAACATGCACTTCCCCTGTCTGTCTGTCTTTGTTTATGGGATTGTCTCTTTATTCACCCCCATCTGCATGCTATTCCCTATTTATCCTTCAAAATTTAATACAGGTACCATCTCCCCTTTATGCTTTTCCTGAATCCCTTCCTCTGTTCTGTTCTATCACAATGAAGTAGCTGTCTCTCCTCTCTATTTCTAGAACACCCTACATATTCTTCTAGCAGTTATTTCACTCTGCAAATTATCTTGTATATCATCCCTACCAAGAACCCCATGTACACTCTAAATTGTGACCTGCTTGAAAGTAGAGGAATATTTGATCATCCCTGAAAACCTAGGGCCTAGACAGTGCTGGTTTATAGTGGATACTCAGTAAAGTCACACTGCAAATGATTGCATAAATGAGAATTTTAGAAATAGACCGCCTTGTTTTCTGAAAAAATCATGAAAGCTTTGAGGAGGAGCTGGGAGTTTAGCTGAACTTTTGAGGGTGCATAGGATTTATGGAGAAGGAAGGAATGTTAAAATTTAAAGCAAGTGATTCGTAGTAATCCCTGAATCGAAATTTTCCAGAATATAATATCATTACAGGAAATGTCAAGAAAATTTAATTATATGTCTGTCATTGCCAGAATGCAATGAAATTGAGAATGCAATAACATAATTAATATTTTACAGTAAGAGCCCTAACAGTATACATTAAAAATTTTGTTTTCTGGTCTTTAAAAATTATTACTGCAAGGTAATTTATACTTTATTTAAGTTAGTAACAACAAACATGGCATCTTTTCAATCAGCGTCACCAAGCAACAGTTCTAATTTGATCTGATATTTCGTAAAAGAAACTTATTTGAGCCAGATAGTTTTTCTCATATAACTAATAACAATTTTGGTTGGTAATGAAACAAAACTAGTCTTTCAGTAGGAGGCAGTCCTGTGTTTCACTGGCATATCAGCCCTCCTCATGCTAGGGGGCACTAAAGAGTCAGAGCTGATGTCCTCAGAAAGGAGATGCCATCAACCCTGATATTCATTGCTGTACAACAATCATACACCAACATCTAAAAAAATACAAACACCTTCAGTTCAGTTCAGTTCAGTCGCTCAGTCATGTCCGACTCTTAGTGTCTTAATAAGAGAATGGAGTTTGAAAAGCCCAGTAATTCAATAATGTTGAAATAAAATATGGTAAACATTTTGAAATGTGGCCTTGTGTTTCTAAATGTACACCTTTAGTCTACAGACCTATATTTAAGTAAATCAACCATTTGCTACTTTTGTCTTGGATTTAGTATCTAGTCATTTGCAAGAGCAGCAGCATTTCAGTGCTATTCTTGTGTACATATAGCCATTAATGTTTGTCAAGGGCTTTGGGAGGAAAGGACTACATAAATGTCAGTAGTTATTAATATTTGGATGTTTTATATTTAGCTATCAAATGTGTTTTTCATAATCTGTGCCCAGAGGTCTATCTGTGTCCCTCCAACTGTAAACATTTAAAGCAAAAATAACCATCAACCAATAATAGTGTTTGTTCTGTTCTTTATAATTAGAGTAATATTTATCAGTAATTAACAACTGTGTTCAACTTCTTCAAGAACCAAATTTATTTTAACATGTTTTCATATGCAAGTTATTTAATGCCACCTATTCCTCTGACTTTGGGTGATTATGATGAGAGGAGCCAGCTGACACAGTATCCACCCACATACTCCACCTTGCCCTGCCCTTCCCTTCTCTGTTCTTGTCTTTAACGGGCACATCACTCAGTCATTCAGACGTCAACTAAATAAAGTGGGACTAGCCCAGCAGTCCTCTCTTCTAACCTAATCGTAGTCATTTTCACTTATTGTTATAATTGATTATACAGGTGCTTGTATCCCCTGCCTTCTAATTCTACCTCCAGACTAACTCCTATAAGAGCAGAAATCCTGCCTGTGATGTGGCTGCCTGGATGGAACACATTCAGATCAATTGAATTGAACTGAAATCTAAATCTTATACAAGAGGAAAAACTTCTTTTAAATGCAGTCGGGTACAGCATAAAGCTTACTAGAAGAAAATCAGAGCAAAGCCAGCAAAATGGCTTTCTATTTTTCTCTTAAATGGTATTTCCACTCTATTTTCTTTGAATGATAACAATGTATTTTTTTTAAGGTGTTGGGAGTATGAAATAATTGGGTTGATTTGCAAGTGGTTCTCCAGTCTAGAGTTCAAATTCCAGTAGGTTAAAAAAATAGACTTGGGGTCCTCTTACCACATGCTTATCCACTAATGCATTTTTAAAAGAATCATACAAATTTCCATGTTTGGCATTGACTCATAAGAACAAGAATAGGTCAAAATTTATTGGCAGAGCTACATAAAGCAGTCTACGAATATAGGCCTATACTCTTTCTGGCTCAAGCTAGCAGCATTAGCCCTTCACTTTTATGAGCACTAAACTCCACTCTAGTTTTAATATAATAATAATAATAAATATAATAATAAAATCTTGTTTATATAAGAAGTTCATCTTGTTAAAAATGCATTGAGACTCATGGTTCTTTATAGGACCCAGTTTATACTGTCTGATGATTTAAAGGTGATAACTTAATGTGATTCATTGCCACCTAGTTCTGAATTTTAATAATAGAACCACTCATCATGATTTTTTCATTTCTTAAAGAACCAGCTTGTCTAAAACCATTGCAGTGTTTTTTACTGGGGTCGTCTGAACTACAGTTCCCAGAATACTCTTAAAAGGGGCATGCTTATGTATTCTGAACAGCCATAATCTATCGTGACTGGGGCCAGGTCGACACATTGTGAGTTTACAGTGTCAGCCCAGTGAATTAAAGCTTTGTTGTAGACCAGCTTGCTATGCAATTATTTCCAGTT
The DNA here is from genome assembly GCF_032405125.1 of Capricornis sumatraensis. NCBI lineage: Eukaryota > Metazoa > Chordata > Mammalia > Artiodactyla > Bovidae > Capricornis > Capricornis sumatraensis. Next base: position 27,468,025 of record NC_091078.1, on the reverse strand, counting down.
CGTATCCTATCATCACTCTTCACATGACAATTGGCAATTTCCATTTAGCATTCTAAGCATCCATATTTTGTCTTAATTGTGCTGTCTGATTCTGCACCTAGAATGGAGTGACATGACTGGTACCAATAACTTAGAAAATAAATTTCACTGTCATTGGAACCTATTTAAGGAATATTCTATGTTCTTTTGTTGTTGTTGTTGTTGAGCTATTTGTTATTTATGTTAAAATAATAGGAAATGAATTTAAATAGAAACACTTCTCATGTCTTATCTCTGCAAACAAAAAAAACATAATTTACAATAAATTAGCACAGCAGTTGTTAGTGTAGCTCAGCTTTATTTTGCAATTCTCACACCTAAGCTCACAAGATGACACTTTTTCTGATAAGGTAATCTTTATAAGGTAGTTTTTGTAGGTGATTAAAGCTGACAGATGCTAGTGAGATGGTGAAGTTCAGAGATATAACAGCAAACACTTTTTAAAAATTCTCATTAAAGTAATAAAATATATTTTGATCTACCAATAGAAAAATTGATCTGACAAAGGATAAGTTAGTTACAATGCTATATTTCTGTATCCAAACCAAATTAAAATTATTTATAAATAAGCAAGTAAACATGATTATAACAAAATAAAGAAATGGTATTTTTTAGGAATAAAGAATTACTGTAAAATCTTATCTTCCCAGTCATTTCTTAGTATTTACCATCACTGCTGAGCTGAAAGAGAAGAAAATGTTTCAAATATAAACAGAAGCTACAGAAATAGAATATGTCTTTTCATAACATTTTGATACTCTATCTGTTCTTCACAACATGACCTGAACTCCAAATTCTTCAGAAGTAAAACCTTCATCTTTCCTAGGGTAATGATGATAATCAGTGGACTTATGTTTTCAATGATACTCCAATCCCAAATCTGTTAAGATCCAGTTGTAGATTGAATAATTAGATTAACTCGACTAATACTATGACTTAGTTTTGCAGTGTGCCTTACTTATTATTATGGGTTTAGTTCTGCTTTCTCATATCTAACAGAAGAATTTTGAAACAGTAACTCATTGTCCTTGCTTGTTTTTGATTACTTAAATGACATTAGCTTTGCTAGAATCAATTTGTATTACAATCCACTGAAGCACTATATTACAGCATGTGCCGTTCTCCAATTTTCTTATCTAAATATCAGTTGTCTGATGTACAGAGTTCATTTATAAATACCAGGAAGTTCCCTGAATCAAGTAAATTAACATGCTGGGCCAGATTCTCCAGCTTCATTAGCAACCCCTCATACCAAGGCTGTGTTCATACAAGTGTGAAAACCAGAACGATCCTTCAAGGGTTTTCCTGGCCTGAATAATTTCCTCATCAGGGAACAGGCTACACTCATTCTAATATTCTGGTCTCATCACCACAATCTATTCATTTTGCAAAACTCCATGGACACCCCCTGGAAGAATCTAACCATTAGATTCGAGGAAAATGTAAAGTCATGGAACTGGACTGGACAACCATGATGAGGAGCAGCCTGAGTTACAGGTCATAGTGGGAGGGCAGGGGAGAGATACAGAAAAAAAAAATCATAAAATTTGGCACCCCCCTATACCAACAGACTATATAACAGGGGGAAACTAGTAATAGAATGATTTACTGAGCAAATGAGACCACAATGATTTCCTGCATTCAGTTATTCAATAAATATTTATTACTGTCCCACTATTTATCAGCAACCTGCCAGGCAGTAAAGTAGGGAACAAAACAACAAAACAGACCAAATCCCTACCCCCACAGAGGTTTGTGTAGACTTTGTTTATTGTAGACATAAATATGTGACATGAAAATGTAAAAATAAGAACAAGCTTCACACTTTTAAGCTCTTCCTACATGCCAGGCACTCTGTCCGTGCCTTAAACACATTGATTTAATCCTCACAAAAAACCCATGTGGTGGGTACCTAACCTCCCTATGTTCTAAATGAGGATAGTGGCCCTTGCCAGAGGACCATGGGTGAGTAAGCATCCTCAGAGAGCTGCAGTTATGCCTTTTGCTTGTGACAGTGAGTGTTTGAGTGAAGCAGCAGATGATACAGGTTTTTTGGTGCAAAGAATTTTAAAATATGTGTGCATTCTCTGTTTCCCACTCAAAGAAATGAGTGATTCAGGCTATGAAAATAGGTGCCTAAAATCCACAGGACAGAAGCAAGACCACAGTCCCAATAGGACAGCTGTTGAGATAAAGCCAAAGCACCACTGGGTTTGTGCTAGAAGAGTAACTCGGCACAGCTGTCTAATTCTTTCCACAAAATGGTTGGAACTGATCAGAAACCAGAGCCACAGGACAGACAATGAAAGTCGTCCACAGCAGACCTAATATCTTACTCACCCAGGTTGACTTTAAAATTATATCAGTCATGAAAATTATTTCACTGCCTTCTGTTGTGAGTCATTGGGCTATATTTAATTTTAATCATTAAAATGTAAAAATAATAAAAGCCACCAAATAGTCTATAGTCAATTTTCTGATAAAGCAAATTTGTTTTTTCTCCCATTTGTGATTTAAATGGCCTCCAGAAAGTTTTTTGGAACTAAGTGTTAATTAAAAATATGGAAATGGATTTAAAGTACATTATAGCACACAGTGGAAGAATAATCACAAGAGATTTGTTCACAATACCATACCCATTTCTCAGTGTGTTTTTTTACCTATCTAGGTTATTGGTTGTTTTTCTGCATGCCTGTTCCTAGAAAAAAAAACAAACAAACAAACCTGTGATTCCAATGAAAACAGTAATTACAATTACAACAAATAGGATAAATTGCTATTTGAACAGGAACACGCAGTTTTAGCCACCAAAAGCAAACTGATGCTCCTAGACTTTCCTGTTTACACAGATGAATTTAAGCATGTTCTCAGATTACTTTATAAACCAAATGCTTTTTATATCTTGCCATCTTTAAAAACAAATTCAGTCCTCCATGCCTTACTTTCATTAGCTTATTCTGAAACAATGCCCTACGGTGCTGTGAGGAACCAGTGAACAAATTCTCTTTCTGAAATTCCCTGAGAAGTTGTATTTTCAGATATTTAAATAGTGTACATATATCATTTACTTTCTGAACCTCTCAGTTCAGTTCAGTCTCTCAGTCGTGTCCAACTCTTTGCGACCCCATGAATTGCAGCACACCAGGCCTCCCTGTCCATCACCAACTCCCAGAGTTCACTCAAACTCACATCCATCGAATCCGTGATGCCATCCAGCTATCTCATCCTCTGTTGTCCCCTTCTCCTCCTGCCCCCAATCCCTCCCAGCATCAGAGTCTTTTCCAGTGAGTCAGCTCTTCACATGAGGTGGCCAAAGTACTGGAGTTTCAGCTTTAGCATCATTCCTTCCAAAGAACACCCAGGACTGATCTCCTTTAGAATGGACTGACTGGATCTCCTTGTAGACCAAAGAACTCTCAAGAGTCTTCTCCAACACCACAGTTCAAAAGCATCAATCCTTTGGTGCTCAGCTTTCTTCACAGTCCAACTCTCACATCCATACATGACCACTGGAAAAATCAGTCTTGACTAGACGGACCTTTATTGGCACCTCTAGTATCTCATTATAAACTCGAGAGGAAGATCATGAACTAGAGAGAAAGATTTTAGAGGATCCATAAAGAAGCAGAGGGGTTTCACTTGCCCCTATGGATTGGGTATATGGACTTTGGAGTCAAATAGATCTGGGTTCAAGTTCTGAGGGAATTCCACATACTCTAGCTGTGTGACCTTGATCAAGTTACTTATCCTCTTTGAACTTTATGTTCTTCCCCCAAAATTGGGATCAATAAAACTTCTCCTCACATCATGGTATGAATTGAAGGGCCTGATATTTGTAATATGCTTTCTATAATGTCATTTCTAATGCCTAGCTTGGAGCAAGTTTCCCTATAAATGAGAGCGGCCCTTTTTCATCATCAGTGTTCAGCTTCCTGGTCATGGCGAGCACTGACACAACTCCAGTGGGTACCATTCAAATTGTTTTGGAGGTTGGGGGCTGCCAGTGGACAACCCATGGAAAGCAATGTGAATCATGGCCCCCAGAGCCAGGCAACAGAAAATCTAGCAATTTGTTAATGTTACTCCCATCCAAAACTGTAGGGAGGACAGTATCTCTGAGGAATTATTTAGAATTTTAAACTACACTGACTGATAACTATTAGTCAGCTTAAGCAATACAGTCAAGTCTTTGAAATGCTGTTTTCATTGTGCTAATCAAATGAATACTCTAAAACTCCATTCATACTGAGAAATACAGGCATTGCACTGATGCAGAAGTGAACCATTAGATCTGCTTGTCCAAGCAGTATCATTTTTCAGGACAAACTTACAAAACTGAATCAGAACTGATCAAACAGACTGGCAGCCCTGAAAATGTTTTCATGGATGGTTACCGTAATGGAAGACTCAACACCTAATGAATGCCTCCTGTGTACAGAAACCTGAGCTGAGGTCCCAGAGACATGGTTCCTGCCCTCAGGAAGTTTCCACAAAGTAGTGGGAGATCACTCATCCATGGTTGTAACTCAAGGCACAATGTACAAAGTACTATTAAGAGGAGCAGGGAATATTCTGAAGTACAAGAAAAATGTCACTGAGGTGGTTTGAACTGGCCTGGAAGGCCAGATGGAATATCAGCTGGCAAGGATGAGGGAGAAATACCCTCCCAGGCAAGACACTGGTTGGGAAAGCACCTCCATCTATGCTTTTATTTTTCATATGAAAAAATATTTATTGAGCACCCCTCAAACTGTAGTGCCGGAGAAGACTCTTGAGAGTCCCTTGGACTGCGAGAAGATCAAACTAGTCAATCCTAAAGGAAATCAGTCCTGAATATTCGTTGAAAGGACTGATGCTGAAGCTACAGCTCCAATACTTTGGCCACCTGTTGCAGGAGCCAACTCATTGGAAAAGACCCTGATGCTGGGAAAGATTGAGGGCAGCAGGAGAAGGGGGAGACAGAATATGAGATGATTAAAAAGTGTCACCGCCTCAATGGACATGAGTTTGCGCAAACTCCAGGAGACAGGAAAGCCTGGTGTGCTGTAGTCCATGGTGTCAGAAAGAGTCGGACACAACTGAGTGACTGAACAACAGCAACACGCTGTGCTAGGCACTGTACTTATTTTGTGCAAGCCAAGTACTCCAATATGGCTGGAGGTACTTAAGATCTGTAAGGCAGGAATTTGGATTTGAAGCCTACCCAATGGGCATTGTTGTGTAAAAGAAGGGAGTGGGTCTGGCAGACATCACTGAGGTGCCCCCAACATGCTTTGTGACTGATTTAATATCAGGGACAAGGGAGAGTTAAGTATTGAAGACAACCTCCGGGTTTTGAGTCTGGCAACCAAAAAGCTGGTGATACCATCAAGAGATAAAGCAAATGGAGGAGGAGTCGGTTTGGAGAAGATAAATAAGTAGAAATAAATGAACAAGCCGCAGCCTGTCTGATTCCAGTAAGCACTAAGTGTGTAATCCAAATATTCCTCTACATCATGACATAAAAATACTGAATCTGAGGCTCTGTATAGGCTGGCGGCTGTGAGTCTTGTATAAATAGAGAAAAAACCACTTGAAATTTAGTAACATAGGATAGAACATCTGTAACTGGACTAGAGATGACCTAGTTCAACCCCCTAATTTTACAAATAAAGAAACCACATCTCAGACATACTCTCTACTGAATGGCAGAGCCAACCTAGGACTCCCACTACACATTTAAGGGGGGAAAAATCCAAATTTCTAAAACATTCAAATCTGGAATAAAGATACCACCTAAATTTTTCATATGGTGAAGGACAGGGAAGCCTGACGTGCTACAGGCCATGGGGTTGCAAAGAGTTGGAGCCAACAGAGCCACTGAACAACAACAGATTTTTTCAGAGTTGCTGTTACTTCAGTTTTTTAACTAAACTAGCGTGATTTATTCAGAGAAGGCAGTGGCACCCCACTCCAGTACTCTTGCCTGGAAAATCCCATGGATGGAGGAGCCTGGTAGGCTGCAGTCCATGGGGTCGCTAAGAGTCGGACACGACTGAACAACTTCACTTTCACTTTTCACTTTCATGCATTGGAGAAGGCAATGGCAACCCACTCCAGTGTTCTTGCCTGGAGAATCCCAGGGTTGGAGGAGCCTGGTGGGCTGCCATCTATGGGGTCTCACAGAGTCTGACACGACTGAAGCGACTTAGCAGCAGCAGCAGCAGCAGCAGCGTGATTTATTACTTATAGGTAAAAGGTCTTTTTGATAAAATCTCTTGCTGTATATGCCATTGTCCACAGAGTCAGTTTTGTAGTTAATTTCAAAGAATTCAGATTCCATGAAAAGTCTTGAAACTACGGTACCTAGAGCTGTTCCTTGCAAGGGAAGACATGCCTCTTCTTAGGTCCTTAAAAAAATAATTGTCCCATGTAAATAATAAGGGGCTGCCCTGCATGGAAGGAAGGGCTTGGGTGCTTCCTGAAAGAGCCATGTTTCTAGAATGCCAGGCACATAAGAATAATCAACAGCAGTTTCCTCTGAAGCAAGAAAATCCTGCCCTGCTGACCAAAGAGTGCCTAATACAGTTAAAGAATTAGTTGAGATTTTTAAAAAGGAGGGGGAGGGAGGGGGTGGGAGCTAAGCAGAGAGAGAAATATTTATAACTATGACAACGTGTTTCCTTGTAATAATTCGTGAGCCCACTGGAGAAAAAGGAAACATATAAACTATGAATAAAATATCCAAAACATAAACTTTATGCCTTCTGCAAATTTTCTTAAGTTAAAAATTAAGATTGAGGTTGACTAAAGTAAATGAGTATATTTTCATGGTCTCTTATTTCCTTGATGCTAAGGGTTACCAACTGATTTACAACTTCCTGTGTTGTTTTTTAATCTATATTTGTCAGCACATTTTTAATGTCAGATTACTTAAAATAGACACTTGGGCCTAAGAGGTCAGGAATAATAATATTCTGTTGACTTTTGTAAAGATTTCATAGCACTGACAAACATTCTAGTTTAGCCCAAAAAAGCCTTATATTTCTAAATGAAATAAATTTCAATATAGTTTTAAAGATTTTCTTTCAGCTGATGGCTTTGGGACTGAAGTGTAGCTCAATCCATATACTTTGAAGTTAAGTAAATTGCATGTGTAGCCTTCTCCAAATAGTTTTAGCCTCCTTTTATTCAGATAACTTAAACTGGGAAAATAACAGAAAGTCCATGAAGAGACAAAGTCTAGAACCAAGGACTTAGGATTCTTCCATTGTAGTTTCTCTTCTAACCATTATGATTTGTAGTCTCTCATAACATCTGCAAGTTATAGATACTTGTTCAAAAGGAATATTTTCAAGTATAAAAGCCATGAAATAGCTTTATCTTCATATAAGCTATCATAAGATATAATTAAATGCAATATTTATAAAATCAAAATTTTAAATTTATATTTCATAATTCAGAATAGGCTCTCCACAAAGATAATTGCATAACTCATCTTATTATTCTGACTAACTGATACTTAATTTCCTAATTCTTAAAACAAGAGGTAATTTATAGTATTTCCTCATTTTTAAGTACTAGAAACCTCAAATTTAAATAGAATACACTGGATGAAACCAAACAAAAATTCACCCATCATCAGGGCTGTTTGAAATAGTTTACAGTGAGTTCAGTGATAATGCCTTTTAGAGTATAACTTAGTAAGATAAACAGATACAGTCTGAGTGGCTTCTAAAAGATATTTTTGAAAAGAAATAGTTTTTTTCTAATTATTTGTAATGGTATTAACCATATTTTCAGTCTCTCACCCTGAGGAAATTGCACAATAAGGACAATTCAAGAGTCAAAAGTACAGTGCTGAACTTCGTAGTTGTAAGAACTCTAGTATTTTGATTTTCACAAGAAAGACATGTTGAAAGTTTGCCCTAACTGTGCTTTTGACAAAATTTGTTAAAGGAAATCTTTTTAATTGAACTCAATCTGGGAAATCACAAGCCACATTGGATACTGGAAAATGAAAAATAAACAGAGTGATAAATTGGGGGTGGGGGAAAGAAGCAGATTTTCTAATTTTGAAAGTTGAACATAAACACTCTCCTTTTCTAAATAAGGTGATTTGCCATAGTCCTGACCAAGCCACATACCTACCTAATTATGTCATGCTGTCTAAGTCCCAAAAGAGAAGTTGTTTGGGTCCAAGGAATTCATCAAATAAAAGGGCATTGGATATATGTTTGGTATTTTAAAAATTGAGACTATATGGAAACAGGGTGATGGGATGTCATCATTAACAAATTCTTCTGAGTTAATTGGATTGCTTGGGCGATGTTCCAATTAAATATAGAAATAGCATAGACTAGTATCCCGAACATGGCTCCTCTAATCTGTCTTCCAGTGTTGGCGTTAGAAAGATGATCCTTTCCATAATAACAGTAATTATAAATAATAGTAATATAATACACCTTCAGGTTCAATAGCAGTTTCCCTTTGAAGAATTCCCAACATTTTCACTCACATTATCTAATTTGTGCCTTGAAACAATTAGCCAGGTAGCAATTATCATTATCTTCCTTTTACAGATAAATAAACTGAGGCCTAGGGATTTCTTAGCATCACACAATTAGGAATAGAACCAAGTCTAAAACCTATAATTCAGTTCTATATCTTCCAGATTATTGCCATCTTTAGAAAATATCTGAGTTTCTAAAGGACTGTTCTATCCCTCAGGAATTGTACCAGAGCCAGATCAAAACATCTTTTCCTCTTAAATTGCCTTTACAGTATAAGAAGGTACTCTTTTTCAGATTCATTAGAGAGGATTTTGTCATCTGAGGTCTTTAAGATAGGGGTACTCAGATTTCTTTTCATATTAGAGGGTTGGCCTTAAACAGAAGTACGCTTAGAAATACTAAAGATGTCTAAAATACCCTGAAATCAATTTATTTAGCTATCTAACTTAAAAAAAAATTTAAGCCCAAGTTAAACAAGATCAAATCAAGAGATATAAATAAAGTGGGCATAAGGTGTTAACTGGAGTGTCCTAGCCAGATTGCGAATTGGTTTACTGGCGCCTGCCAACCTAAATTCCTCCTTGCAGCTTTAGCTGGACTTGGTAGTCTTCATTTCCTGTCCTAACTTGTACTGTTACCGTTCACTGTTTAGGTGATTAGCATGTGAATCTGATGGTCTCGGAGCTCTATTAAGTTATAAATGTTCAAACTACCAGTATGCTGTGGATAAAAATAGAAGTTGCTATTAGATGTCTATTCATACCCTGCAGAAGCCTGGCAACATTTTGAACCTTTTCAAAATGTAAATACTGCATATTAAGCATAGGAAAGAAAATTAATGTGCTGCATTTGCGAATTTATTTCCAAGTCAAAAATGCAACTGGGGAGGAGGACTCCTAGCAGAATTGATATTCTACATTTATAGGGTATATTAAGAAATTTATAATGGCCTAAACACACAAAAAAAAAACACTTTAGAAATGGATTAAAGTTTCTCTGATAATCTCAGCTTTTGAATTTCCTCTCTTTTCATTTTAAATTTATGGCCTCAGTATGACATTACCAGAGTTGATTGCGTTTTGCAGGTGGCATTCATGACTTGGTATTTTATGTGTTGTATGTGGTGAGCAATGGGTTACAATTTGTGTTAAAATTTTCCAGAATGACACAATACGTCTTAATTAGACTTGCAAATAAGTAATGCTTTTTTTCAAGGAGAGAAAATAGTTAAAACATTACAGGAATTTTTGTGCTTTTTTTCCCTTAGTATTGGGGAAGTTTACCATAAAGTTTTTGTTTTGAAACTTTGACATTTTGTAGTAAATTCTGATTTACCTATGATGTCATCATCTGACAATTCCAAAATTGTCTCTTTGAAGCATACCAGTTTTTTTGTGTCTGTAGCTCAAAAAGAGTTTAATGAATTTTTCCTGGTTTTTGCCATTCAGAACAGATAATTGTCATTCCAATGGCATTTTTAATATTTTGAATAACTTAACTGAATTTAATAATTGCCATCTTAATCATGGATTTCGGTGATATAAACACTACTAACAAATCACCTACGGTTTTTCCAAAGAAAAAACTATACTAAATAAATAAAAATAAGCAAAAACAAACAACAAAAATAAGAAGACAAGTAATAAACACAATAAACTAGAGTTAATGCACCAATAATATTAGCACATAAAGTAGAGAAAGAAAACGTGAAGCAGCACAGTTTTCAGATAAGATCTTTATACTTCATGCTGCTCAGACACAGGGAGATCTGGAAGCAGGTTTAATTCCTGCAAGTATTTTTTAGACCTAAACTGACCCTGTCCTGAGTTCCAGGAGGTTGAAAATCCTTATTATTTATTCCTGTAGTAAATGTCTATTTCATACTGAATATATAAATTCTTAAATGACTTCTAGTGATTTCATTTGGCTTGTAAGTAAAGATCTTGGATGTTTTTAAAGCTGCATAATGTTTGGTGATGAAATTTTGTACTTCCAAGTATAAATTATGCCAAAAGCCATTTACTTGATATTCTTTAAATACCATGGCACAATTCAACTAAACTCAGATTATAAACCATCTTAAATAACTCTAATGCAGTGTGCACTTAATGAACACTATAGCCAACTTAAGTTAATTTTCATGTAACAGATAACATCTGGGGGAAATGTATACTGGTAAGTTATGCAAAACAAATTTTCTAACGTCCACATCTGTAGATGTTATTTATTGTATGTTCACTTAACAGTTCATTATTCTGTTTAGAAATCTATTCTCTTCTTTATTAGAGCTTTTAATGTACTCACCTTAGTTCAAATGGTCTGCTCATTATCAGAAAAAATATAAATGGCATTCACATGGAACAACATAATTGTTTTTATTATATCCATTTGTGTGCAAGCATTCAAAAATGGCAAGAGAAACACATTTATTGCTTTACATTCAAAGTAATATTTAGGGGGTATTTGAAAGTCAGGCAAAACCAATCATTTGGTCAAATGATGTACGTATATAATCAGAAACTCCTGATTTTTAATCCCAGCCTTAGGCCTCAGGCAAATCACTTAAAGTCTTTCTCTTTGTTTTCTGATCTGAAGATTATGGGTGCTATTCTCTTATAGACTCAAAGAGGGGGTTGCTAAACCAGAGTACCAAACAGGAGTATTTTTTTATAAACATACTTTATACTTTTTCTGTTTTTATTTTCCAGATTTAAGAGGTAATGTATTATACTTTTGAGGGAAAAAATATGAGACAATTACAGTTCTATAGGAATATATAAAATAGTTATAAAACTAGTTTAATTTGCTTCAGCTATTCATAGACTTGAGGAAATTATAACGTTCTTTCAGAAAATCTAACTTAATAAAGCTGACCATGTCTTTCTGTTTTAAATAGATTTTATTACAGAACCAGTGATGTTGTAAAACATGAGGTTTTGTTAAAAAAAAAAATACAAAGGCCTAATTGTATTTTTTAAAGAAAGTATTGCATCAGACGGTTTCATTTAAACATATTTGCTGGCTCTGTGCTCTCACCACAATTATTGATTCTAATTTTCCTTAAACTTGTTTTCTAAAATGGCTACTTAATGGGGAAAAAATCACTATGATGCTTCTGGGCACTATGTTTATTTCAAGCTATATATTTGACAATGTACCTTCGTACTACTAATGAAATGACTTTACATTTACCCTCATCTGAAATTGGAGTTTATTTTATTTCTCTCCCTTACAGTATCTTACTAACATAACCAAATATAGACTCTTTGTGAAAGAAAAACATAGCTGTGGTTTGGTTCATTGATGGTATGCAAAATACCCTGAAGTAAAGAAATCCTCACTGCCAGTTATTGTACATGAATCAAATAAATGAATAGCTATATGAGCTATACTCACAAAAATCAAGGAAAAGAAACCTGGTTCTCAGTCAGAGGTTTGGGTCCGTGGGATAAATAGGAGCTTCACCCCACCGAAAAAACGATGATGTGGAGCTGAGGAGTTCCAAGTTTCAAAGTGTGTGCCCAGTACACACACACATGTACACACACATGCACCAGTGCCAAAGACTCGGAAAACAGAGGAGTTGGAGTTGGCGAGCAGTTCAGATAAACTTTATAAGGAAATCCAGCCCACAAGGGATTTAAGGAATAAAATGAAATCTGTAAGCACAAATATCTGTTTGCCCTTAAGTATTTAAATGTATAATTTATTGGAAGAAAGGATACAGGTGGGCAGATGGTAGAATTCTCTACTACCAGGTTGGAGATGTGATCCATTGATGACTTCCACCAAAGGGAAATAAAATTAGCAAAGTCTTAGCCTGTGTATGGAAAACTATACCAGCAAGACAGATATGGCAAAAGCAACAAGATAAAATTTTCCTTCATTAAAAGAAACTACTTTAACCTTGCAGGTTATCTCCTGCTTACCTTCTCAGTGCCTGTGGTAAATAAAATAAATTCCAGTCAATTCCTTTCTTCTTTTTTCAATGTCTAACTCACTACCACTCCCCTCAAATTTCTAGTTTTACCCTATATTAAAGTCAGCTTTAGTGAATTTAGTCTCCTTTAGTCAACCAAGTAAATACCTCATTATCTTCCCTTGTCTCTGGATTCCTATATACAGCTTATTTACTTTATCTATAATGTTTCAGAAGACACTAAAATATATTTAACTATGTCACTTTTCTAGCTTAGTAAAATAAAGTGCAATATAAAGTGTAGGAGGATAAAAAAGCAAGCATGCTGAAAAAAATTTACAAATTTTGTGAGGAGATGAAAATGCTCAGATGTCCCATTTAGGAAAAAAGAATATTTTACTAATGTGAAGAGACAGAAAGATTATTCTGATACAGTTTTTTCGATCTTCTATTTTTATTAACATTTAGTCATCTTGGTCAATTTAGGATGAATAATCTGGAATGATGTCATCTAACAGAATAAAGATTAAGTGCTTAATAATATCAGCAACTTCCAAATGTGGCAACATGAGGACATATTACAGTTGACTGAAAACGGCATAGGCCACAAAGTCAGCACACCAGGGCCTAACTCCTAGCCCTGTCACCAAGTAATTATTTGACCTTAAGCCAATCATTTATTTCTTGATTTCCAAATTGCCTTGACTGTAAAGTTACAACACTTCAGTCCTTATATATATTTATACTAAGCAGCAACTTCCTATAAGATCAAATTAAAATTAGTAATACAAATTCAAGGCAAAATATATTGGTATGACCATGCAATAACCTAGCCTTCAGTTCATTCCAAAACCTATCTAAATCAAAAGTATTAGTATGTAAAAAGTGAAGTATTATAATACGTGGAAAAGTTAGAAATGAACATGATGATTTCAGGGTTTTTCCAGGCCCCATGGGATGGAAATTATTTGGTGTTTATGCATTTCTAGATTATTGTCTTAGAGTAGGCACTTGTTTTTTTTTAATTTTTTGTCTACATCTGGTCTTAGTTGCAACACTCTGTCTTCTCTCTAGTTGTCATGAGCAGGTGCCAGAGCCCATGGGTTCAGTAGTTGTGGTACACTGGCTTAGTTGCCCTTAAGCACATAGGATCTTGGGCTTCCCAGGTGGCACAGAGGTAAAAAATCCACCTGCAAATGCAGGAGACTCAAGACATAAGGGTTCAATACTTGGGTTGGGAAGATCCCCTGGAGTAGGAAATGGCAACCTGCTCCAGTATTCTTGTCTGAAAAATATCATGGACAGAGAAGTCTGGTGGCTAAAGTCAATGGACTCACAAAGAGTCAGACACAACTAGTGTGTGCGCACACACACACACACACACACACACACACACACTACACACACATGGGATCTTAGTTCCCTTACCGGGGATCAAATCACCATCGCTGCCTTAGAAATCATATGCTCAACCATTGGGCCTTGAGGGAAGTCCCAAAACTTGTAGTCTTAAAGACTTTGTCAGCATACAGTGGGTAGCTTCATCTCAGAGCCATAAAAACAAGCTCCTAGGACCTTACTGAATAAATGAGAACATGGGTTTATTGATTTACAGTGAGAAATGTAACAGGCATGAAGATCAGAGCACTCAGCTGTAGAACAACTGAGTCATGTCTGTAGAACAACTGAGATGAGAAGTCAGATTATGATCAGAATGTTGCCTTTTAAACATGAAATCAAAGCAAGAGGAACCATTGAGAGGCATCAGATGTTTAGTGTCATCTGTACCCTCACCTCTGCTCTCTCCCTCAAGGCATGGTGAGGTGGACACTTCTTTGACTCGTTTCTTCATTTCTGCTGTTGACCACCATCACCCTTCTCTGATTGGCACAATCTTGCCACAGAATTGTTAAATGTTTCCAGTGACATCTTGCTTTGCCCTCAGTATTTTTTCTTGACTTTGCACATCTCCTCTCTGAGTTACTCTGTGCTAACTTTGTACGTTAACCTTTAGAACCTTTATTATCCTCATCACCAAGTTCTCTTGGCCATTTCACCATTGCCTGCAAGAACAGCTAGACTCTACTGGGTAATATCAATCACCATCAGGCTGTCATTGAGTGTTTTAAGATCTAACTCTGCCAGAACTGGAGAAGATGCACAGAGAATCTAAAACATGGTCTCTGCCTCCAGAGAACTTGTAGGCAGGAGGAAGGGAACACTGACCCATGGAACAATTCAAGATCAAGGCAGTATAAAATGAAGTCCCAAACTACACAGTATAGAAAGATAAGACAGTGGGGGAAGTAAAATGCTAATTATCAGAGCACAAAAAGCACTATAAAGCTAAGAGATCTGTGGCATCAAGAAATCAGAGTCAATGGCATTTAAAAAGTAATAGACTTGGAACTTTGTGTATATTGGCTGAAACTGTGGTTACTCACCCAAGCTTTTGTCATAATACAGCTCTTCTCTTCCCCTCTAGCAACTGATAGAAGTTGTGAATCCTGCCGATCACCCTTTCCCTGGTCCTCTAGAAGAAGGAATCTCATTTGATGTTTACTTAACATTCATAGAGCCACCTCCACCACTGGATATGGAAATAAAGGTGTGTTTCCTTTTGTCTCTTACTTCACTGTGTCTCAATATGATATTCTCCAGTAGGAGAAAAAGAACCAAATGCACTTCTGTTTTCCTTCCAACCTTTCCTAGTTAAATATAAACGTTTCTTTTGGCATTGATTCACAGGTGGGCCAGCTGAGGCTGATTAAGCAATTTTAATCTTTTCTGCTCCACCTTCCCCAATCTCTACCTTCATTTTCTCTGAGTAGGTAAAAGCACCGCTTACTGACCTGTCATAATGCTCATGAATAATGAAAATGCAGGAAAATGTCAGATCAAAATCCACCTAGATTGATATCATTTCTGATAGGAAAGCAGCCAAGAGAAGTCTGAGGCTACATATAAATCAGTAAAGGCTCCAGAAATTACTTGAGTGTTGTTTACATTTAATATTCTAGGGGTTGAATCAAGAACAAGGCCCTGAAGAGTCCCAGCCAGAAGCCGATACTTCAGAAACTGATCTGTTAGTTGGTTTCACCATTGAAGAGATAAAATCGGTGCTGGACCAAGTCACAGATGACATTTTAATCAGCATTCAGGTACTCAGCCTTGATAGTGTGCTTACTTGATAGTGTGCTTAGTTACTTTATTACTTGTTAATTAGCCAACCTCAACCTTAATGTCTATAAACACTACCCATGCTCTGCCAGCAAGTGTGATGCTGATGATCGAGCAGCTCAATGTAACGTCTCCACATAACTCTCAGTTGTGTCATCTGAGAGTCAGTAAGATCACAAAATAAATTCACTAATGGCACATTTTGTGGTATGTTACCAGTTTACAGAATCACGCAGCATCAAGACCCATAAACACTTGATGCCTAGTCACACTGACTGACTGCTCATGCAGGGGTAATGGTAGTACATTTAACACCAGACCATCATTCTTAGCTTAGTCTTTTCATGAAATTTCTAAAGAGAGGCTTTCTTATCTTTGAACTCCTTCTCAGATAGTTTGCTCCTTTTCACATATCAGCAAGAGCTAATGGGTGTGTGAAAGTGGAAGTTGCTTAGTCGTGTCCAACTCTTTACTGAGTAGCCCTTCTCTTCTCCAGGGGATCGTCTCAACCCAGGGAGCGAACCCAGGTCTCCCACATTGCAGGCAGATTCTTTACCATCTGAGCCCCCAGGGAAGCCCAGCTAATGGATATTTATTTATTTATTTATTTATTTATTTATTTATTTATATATTAATGATTTACCACTGACACCAATGGCTGCATGAAAATGGTGATGACAGCAACCATCTCAGTAGCAACTGCTAATGATGAATCAGTAGGCTTAGCTTTATCCTTAATTTTTTTCCTGTCCAAAAAAATAGAACGCCACCTTTTCTACCTCAACACAAAGGCTTGCATCATTTCCTAGGCAAAATGATTGAGTCATTTGCATATTTTGAGAGGATTTATAATTTTCTGAGGAAATAAACATGAACCAATAGGACATTATACTGCATGTTTAAAATATGAATGCATCTCAGGGAATGCACTCAGTTGTTATTTTGGACATGAGACTATATATAAAAAGCACTCTGCATTAATAACAATTTAGAGGAAACAAAAGATTAGCTTGGCAATAGCATACCTTGTTACTTGTTTAATCATCAAGTGTTAATGTACTATTTACACGAACATTTAATAATTTGATGCCAACAGAATCAGCCAAAGTCTTCGGCTTAATAAGGGGTGTTTAGTGTTTACCAGAAATAGTGAAAGGACACGTTTTACACAAAGCTTTATTGTTAACCCCATGAATGTAATAACTGGTTACTCTGTTGAAGGGCAGAGAGCAGCTGAATTAAGCTGGGTTCAAAACATATCTCCTCTTTAGATTTGATAACATTTCATCTAAATATAGTTTATGGATAATCATGGCCCTGGGCTGCTTTGTGATCCTGTGGCCCTGAAATTATCACCAAGGCCCTAGACAGTAATAAAATTGTTTGCAGGCCCTCAAAATTGAAAACATCTTTACTGAGGCCGTGTTCCATGTTCCATGAGCAGTATGTTTAAATATTCATTGAAATTTCTTTAGTATTAGAGTCTGTAGTATTTATATCACTACCTTTATAGCAAAAGGAATATGATGGTTCTATGTGTAAGTGTTGTCCCACTGGCCTGCAGCCGTCCTTACTGGGCCTGGAAGTCCATTAGCTGGCTCATCTAAGTGTAATTAGGCATAGAGAGAACTATGGACACTGGACGACAAGATCCCCCATCTCGTCAAGAATTAGGCATAGAAAGGACCAGAGGTGAGGGATGCAGATCTTTCAGGTGCCTTGATCATTTCCATATTAAGTAGATTTATGGGCATTCAGTTCAGTTCAGTTCAGTCGCTCAGTCGTGTCCGACTCTTTGCGACCCCATGAATTGCAGCACACCAGGCCTCCCTGTCCATCACCAACTCCCGGAGTTCACTCAAACTCACGTGCATCGAGTCGGCACTGCCATCCAGCCATCTCATCCTCAGTCGTCCCCTTCTCCTCCTGCCCCCAGTCCCTCCCAGCATCAGTCTTTTCCAGTGAGTCATCTCTTCGCATGAGGCAGCCAAAGTACTGGAGTTTCAGCTTTAGCATCATTCCTTCCGAAGAACACCCAGGACCAATTGCCTTTAGAATGGACATTAGCTTGAGCCAAATTATTGCCAGTTTTTCAATAAAACGGCTTGATGATGTTTATTTATACAGTATCTCAAGATAGCAAACCCCTTTATATATTTTCTCTCAATAATCCTAGTAAACTCCATTTGAATTAGGCAGGCACTTCTCTGATAAATAAAATGAAAACTGAGAGAAACAGAAATATTGAGTCATTTGTCCAGGGTTTCCAGGGTCAGAAGTTGATGAAAGACCCTGATTGGGAGCTGTGAACCGGGTTCTAGTTCTAATTCCAGCGTAATCTACAAAAACCACACAACCTCTAATATCACCACCAGACTACTTTGCTTTTTAATACTCCAGTGGTGTGGCACTTTTTCAGTGTTTACTGTTGCGTCTTGGTCAGATTCCAAGTCAGGTAATTACTCTCTGCCTACCTAAATTTCTCCCTGTTTTAAATGGGTAAGTTATTTTCCACTTCTAAAACCTGCCTTCCAGTATTCTTGGCTCTTAAAACTGTCTCATCCCTGTTCAAAGGTAGCCACTTATCAGTGGTCAGTGCATATAAACCAATGACTTGCTGTAGGAACATTTAATGAATTATTATTTGTAAGATGCATTAAAATTTCCAATAGTTTTTTCTCCTTCTTTATCCAAAAATCATACTCAAAAAATATACAAAGGTAAAAATTATAGTCTTATAATTTTTATAGGAAAAGGCAGTAGTGAATTCATGTTTTGAGTACAGTTTCTTTTCAGACCTCATTCTCTATTGTGGTTACAAGCATATTTCACTTTCTGTAATTCAGAAATTTCTGAAAATAGTGTGAATCTTAAATTTTTTATGTTAATCTACTTACTTTCCCATTGACTCACTTTATAGCTTCAGAAATTTATTAAGAATGAAGTTATCTTGGCCCTGAGATGTTAATTAAAATTATACTGAATAGAGCAAACATTTTAAGCTTATGTAGCCTAGATATTTTAATTTTAAAGATACATTTAAAATGAAATTAGTTTGGCCCTGAGTTGTATAATAAAAATTATGCCCAATGGAGCAAACTTTAATATATTTAAAGAATTATATTTCAGAGAAATATGAATGCTAGCACTAAATTCTTGCGTTTGTATTTCAGAGACATATGAATGCTAGCACTAAATTCTTTCATTAAATGTTGGCTGTTGGCCCTATCTTAAGCAGTAAAGTAAAATAATGTGAAAACCTTAAGAGAAGTTTGCCATCTTGGGACCATAGGTATTTTTAGGTCAACTTCCCAGGTTAGAAAATCTGAGTAGAAAATCACCTTAAGAAGTGATCACTGAGAGACTGTTGGACCCAGGTCATGGATTTTCCATTCTTTCCTAAAAGGCAATAGAACCATACCCTATCCTGGGACTTGTAGATAGCACATCTGGTCATCCATGTCCTGAGGATTAACATGGAGACACTGTAGACCAAGGACAACCTGTTCTTGACCAGACAGGGGATCTTGTCATCCAGTGTCCAGAATACTGATCACCATGGTCTGGAGATCTGAGATGTGTCCCTCGGTCAGCACAGCTCTAGCAGGCATGCCCTTGACCTTCAGGAGCCTTTTCCCCAGAGCCTTCACTTGCTGGCAGTCAATTCTGTCTCAGTGAAATACCAAAAAGACCTCCAGGTTAATGTGAAAACCCTGATGAGATAGGGAAACAGAAGCTGGAAGATAATAATACGTCTGTCCTTAGTTAAAAAGAAATGAGATTATTGGTGGACCTAAAATACATTTAATTGAAAGTGGGAAGAGTCAATTGTCTAGTTAGACCACTGCTTCCCAATCCTTTGGAACTGTAACAGAATCATTTCTTCAAACCATTTCATGCCCTACATGATATAATATATAGCCTGCCATAAAGAAACAGAAGTAATACTTTTTTAAATATAGCACAATATCATGATAATGAAATAGTATAACAACAGTGAATATATCAGAATTAAAAGTTAGAATTATGAATTTAAAAGTTAACATACTTGGAATTATGAATTTAAAAGCCAACATACATGAAATTTAACATACTTAATTTTAAACTACTTAATTTTTCAATAAGAACTAAAGGTGGTTAAGTGACCTGCTCAAGGCTGCAGAGCTAAACTAATCCCTAGGTCTCCGTACTCCTAGACCCTTCCTCCTTTCAGCTCTCCCAAAATTATGCCCAAGAGGATTATAGGTTCCTAAAAATAAGACATTTCTTTTGTAACCTGGACAACCATGCTCATCCCTCATTGCCTCCTTCACTTAGCACCAAGAAAGGAAAAGAGGAAAAGCCAGAGGCCAGACTTGACCCCAGGACTCGATAAAACTGGGGCCAAAAAACATACTCGTGCAAGACCCCAGAATTATTGGCACCAATGGGATCTTTTCAGAAATAGTTTCTCTTAACTGTGAAACAGTATCTCATCAGACAAGACAAGCAAGTAGACCTTTCAAAACTAGCTGTTATAATTACAGTTATAAATAAATAAATAACAATGAAGTTATATTTGGACCAAAATCAGTATTTGATTTTTTAAATTTCTTCTATATAAATTAAAATGTTTCTTAAAATACAGTTACCTGCTGACCTTAAATTAGGTCATAGGCATTACAATTCTACATTCCTAATTACTTATTAACGTTTATGTGTATGAACTATTCCTCATATGCTTGTTGACTATTTTAAATCACCTAAACAAAGACCCCAGTTTTACCATGCCCCCTGCCACCGGTTTCTCTATACATAATGTTATAATCCATCATGAAAAAAAAAAGACATTTCCAGGGCTACAAATGTTCAGCTAATGTGAAAATATTTTTGGATTTGTGTAGGTAGCAATGTTAGTCCACAGAATATCACTGCCAGAGGCTAAATGCTATCATAGCCACAGCAAACACGAAAACCTGTCAGCAACTGCTTACTTTTTTATACCAAAACTGTATCACGAAGGGCATAATTTTAAGAGCTGTATATGTGGCAAATACTCTTTAATTATGAGAATCATTCTAATTGTGAGATTATTTGTGTTGTGATTATTTGTGTTGTGTTGTGATTTCACAACAGAAGCTTTCTGGGATCCCAATTAGAATGTATTACACGGGAGACAATTACACCCATTGCAGAGGGGTGGCAGTACCAACAACACTGCAGTAACTGAGCCTAGAGCAGTTATTCTGATTCGGTGCTTGTTGGTAAAGTCTGTCTGAAAATGCAGATAAATTAGCCTATCTTCCAACACAAGCCTATGTGAAAAATGGCTGTCCAAATACCACTTCCTGTTCATAGCAGACATGCTATACATTGGGAATGTGCAGAGAAATATGATAAAGTGTTATCACATCACTACAGGCTGAAACACGGCTATGTCTGCAAAACAGGAAGGTGTGTGAGGGATAATGTCTGTCTTTAGGCACTATAGTATGTCAAAACCACAAAGACAATGTGCAGCAAAAGATAGCTCCATCATAACCACTTTTTTATGATTGTCTTCACAGACTGAGATAAACGAAAAGCTGCAAATACAGGAAGAAGCCTTTAATGCACGAATAGAAAAATTGAAAAAGGCCTGAGGACTCCAAACCAGGAGAGTGATACTAAAACTTAACGAAACAAACAAAACCGGCTGGAATCATAGACTCTCTCGAGCACCAGATCGCCTTCATTTAGTTGAGACAGGAAAACCAAGCCCCACTTTTTATTATCCTAACTAATTAGAAAAGTATCGGCCCCAATTTCTCTATCTCCTGTCCCATAACAACCTCTGAATTTATTGCACTGTGTGTAATAAGAATATTTTTATATAAGAGTTTGGAGAACCATATATAAAAATACAATTACTTTTATAATACTCCTTTGACATTTTGACTAGTAAATGTTATTCATCTTAAGGAGAATGAAGTCAACATTTTAAAATAAAGAAGAAGAAGAATGATTTTATCCATATTGACCCAAATGAACTGCCACATTGCTGAAGCCTTGTGAACACAGACCACCACCATACTGCTGAGGGTAAAATTTGCTAAACAATAGGAATTCAAGTGCATGTACTAGGTTGTTTTTTTTTTTTTTTTCTCCTTAATTCAGTTGGTTTTCTTATTTAAATGTTTCAGTGTGAAACCAATTTTCTGAAATTATATAATGCAGTTTGAAGCACTTTAATTTATTCTGTACTGTATTTGTTATTTCTAATCTTGTTACTCTCCTGGGAGAATACATGACCTATATAAAAAGAAGCAATGTATAAATAGTTATTAAAGACCAACCTATATATAGATTGCAAAAATCTTAAATACAAATCAAACTTACAGAGCTCTTAAAATTAACCATTATATTGCAGTAGAATGATTGAAAACATCTCAAGCCTTTAAATACCATTATTAAAAATATAATTTCAAAAGAAAGTATCCATTTGCCAACTGATTATCCCTAGTTTGGCAAATTATATTGACTACTACCTCGTTCCTTTCCCAATTTCTGAGACTTCAGAGTGTTCTAAAATGTAGAGCATTGCAAGGAGGGGAACATTTCTCCAAGAAGTTTCCAGTTTATATTGGAACCAAATGTACTTACATCTGGGTGGCGCTTGGTCGAATATGTTTGGTCCATGCTGTGACCTTGGGCCTACAACCTTGCTTACTGCATCAGTACCAAGGGGACTGCCCAAAATATATTCATTTAGGGTAGAGACAGATCTGGAAGCATTTGGTTGTTTTAACTACACTGATCAGCAAAGTAAGAGAAGTCCTTACTTTGAAACTGTCTTTATTTATTGTTCATGCAGTTCCAAGTCTGGAAGGCCTGAATGAGCTAAGATGTTTCTTCTTTGAGCCGTCCTTCCTAACTGAAAATGCTGATGGCCATCAGAGATCACTAGAAGGGCTCACAAGTCTTAATTTCATCAATCCGTCTTTTTTCCAGGGAAAACAGAGGTGAAACTAGAGAAACCACAAATAGGAAATAAAGGAGCTTCTTAAAATACCCAGAACAGCTTCAAATGCAACCATTGGCACAACGGTGGACTTCCATTTCTAATAAAGAGTGCTGATTTTGAGCAAAGGTACAAAGAGTTCAAAACTGAATAAAAAATAAGTAGTTGGATCCCTAAAAACTACACAAAAACAATACCCTATATGAACACCAAAGGCCTGCCTCTGGAGTAAGACTCCCAGGGTCTGATGTGTGACTTTGGACAGGCTGCTCACCCGCTAATTGGTCATCTGTTAAGATAATACTTATTTTTTGTGGTTGTTCTGATAACTCAATGAATTCACATTAAAGGATTTTTTTCCTAAGGTTTGGTTTTTGTTTACCTCTTCAGTTCAGTTCAGTCACTCAGTCGTGTCCGACTCTTTATGACCCCATGAATTGCAGCACCCCAGGCCTCCCTGTCCATCACCAACTCCCGGAGTTCACTCAAACTCACATCCATTGAGTCGGTGATGCCATCCAGCCATCTCATCCTTTGTTGTCCCCTTCTCCTCCTGCCCCCAATCCCTCCCAGCATCAGAGTCTTCTCTAATGAGTCAACTCTTCGCATGAGGTGGCCAAAGTACTGGATTTTCAGCTTTAGCACCATTCCTTCCAAAGAACACCCAGGGCTGATCTCCTTTAGAATGGACTGGTTGTATCTCCTTGCAGTCCAAGGGACTCTCAAGAGTCTTCTCCAACACCACAGTTCAAAAGCATCAATTCTTCAGCGCTCAGCTTTCTTCACAGTCCAACTCTCACATCCATACATGACCACTGGAAAAACCATAGCCTTGATAACCAAAACCCACTGCCCATCCCTGATACCCACTGTCCAGTTGTTTGGGGTAGCCACCTTGCCAGAATTCCCAGCTTCCTCTGTCTTTCCACTGGAACTTGTGGGTCGGTATGTCCCCCCATGGTAACTAACTTGTCACCCTGTTTTCTTATGTCTTTATAGTGTTGGAGCAGCCCAGGGATCCCTGCAATAGCCTGACTGTAACATCTAATAATAGGAGAAAGAGCAATTATAGTAGCAGTAACTACAAATTTTAATTCAGTCTCTGCTCTTTTAAATTAATTTTGAATCAATAAAGCAATATATGCACTCTATTACCAAAAAAAGGAAAAAAACAGTGTAGACAATGAAAAATAAATTTCACCCTGGCTAGGTACCTTCATTTGTTTTCCCATGAGGCAACCACAGCTTTCAGTAAGTCCATAGGAAATTATTTTTGCCCATTTAAACAACTGGATACTTGTATAGAGTGGTCTTTAAAAAAACACACACACACAGTTTGCATTGTTCTTTACAGTGCTTTTTCATATGAAATAATATCTTAAGATAATTCTCTATCAGTATTTTTTAGTGACAGCCCATGGAGTTCGAAGAGTTGGATGTGACTGAGCACACACTTTTTAATGAGTATGTATGCAGTATTTCATTTTAGAAATTCCATAACTTTTAAACTATTTCTATTAATGGACTTTGTATTATTTTCAGTACTTTTGCTTGGAGAAGGAAATGGTAACCCACTCTAGTATTCGTGCTTGGAAAATCCCATGGACAGAGGAGCCTGGTGGGCTGCAGTTCATGGGGTTGCAAAGAGTCGGACACAACTGAGCAGCTAACACACCCTTCTGCTATCACAATGTCGTGTTGCCATCTGTGTGAACATGTATGATTATACTTCAAGAATGAATTCCTAAGGAGAGAAATTTCTAGGTCAAATTTTATTTGCATTTCCAGTTTTTATAGATATTGCCAAAGTGCCTTCCAAGGATATTTTACCAACAGTGTATGATAACTCTTTGCTGCTAAGTCACTCCAGTCGTGTCAGACTCTGTGTGACCCCATAGACGGCAGCCAACCAGGCTCCCCCGTCCCTGGGATTCTCCAGGCAAGAACACTGGAGTGGGTTGCCATTTCCTTCTCCAATGCATGAAAGTGAAAAGTGAAAGTGAAGTCACTCAGTCGTGTCCGACCCTCAGCAACCCCATGGATTGCAGCCTACCAGGCTCCTCCGTCCATGGAATTTTCCAGGCAGGAGTACTGGAGTGGGGAGCCTGGTGGGCTGCCGTCCATGGGGTCACACAGAGTCGAACACAACTGAAGCGACTTAGCAGCAGCATATATATGTATATATATATACACTTAAAGGCTTCCCTGTTTAGACGATAAAGAATCTGCCTGCAATGCAGGAGACCCGGGGTTGACCCCTGCGTCAAGAAGATCCCCTGGAAAAGGAAATGGCAACCCACTCCAGTGTTCTTTCCTGGAGAATTCCATGGACAGAGGAGCCTGGCAGGCTACAATCCATGGGGTGGCAAAGAGTCTGACCTTACTGAGCAACTAACAGTTTCACTTTCGTGTACTTTTAATCCTTCAAATAACCCTAACCGATAGACAGACAGATTTTACTGGCCTAATTGTATAGTTAAGATGCCTGAAGCTTAGAGAGATGACTGACTTGAACCGAATTGCACAATTGACAACTGGCAGATCAGGGCTTGAAATCCAGGTATGACCTGTTTTACAGATGAGGAAACTGGAGCAGAGAAAAAAATTTAAGTAACTTCCCCATGATTACACAGCCAGTAATGGTTGAACCAGGTTTTGAACTTAGGCTTGTGTGATTACAAAGCCCATATTCTTAACCTTACCTTCACCTAGCTATCTCAAAGTCAATATGAAACAAAGGGAAAACTGACCATTTGGGGTTTTAGTTATAATAAGGGAACAAACTTATTTGTATTGTAAGCATATTAAGTATTTAGAAAACATGTAGGGATGGAATGCCTAACCCAGCTCCATTTGTTCATTTATGTACATGCTATATATTCATTGAGTACCTACTACGTGCCCAAGCATTTACTAGTGAGCCAAACAGACAGGGCCTCTGTCCTAATAATGTAGGAGAGTTCAGTCGCTCAGTTGTTGTCTGACTCTTCGCGACCCCATGGAGTGCAGCATGCCAGGCCTCCCTGTCCATCACCATCTAGGAGAGGGAGACAGCTAATGCTGACTATGATAAAGGCAGGCTTCAGGAAATTATGAGCATATTGAAAAAAAGAACTTGATCTAGTCTGGGACATCAGGGGAACTTCTCACATGTTTTTCCCCTTGAGACACAAGAGGTAGGATTGGAAGAGGTAGGATTTAACTTCACAGAAGGTAGAGGAAGATGAATTTCAGGCAGAGAGAGAGAAGCATGTGCAAAGTCCCTGGGGTGCAGAGGAAGCTGTATGACTGGTCACAGCCAGAGCTCTCTAAGGGACCTGTAGCCCCACAGTACAGATTTTTATTTTTACCCTGAAAGCAATGGGTTACTTGTTGATAAGTTTTAAGTAGTCAGTGACATCAGATTCATATATTTAAAAAGGTCATCTCCCAGGTGCCAGGACTTCTATACATGTAGGCGTGGAAAAGAGCGAATTCTCATAAAAACTATAGCTCCACTTCTTAGCAGTTTCTAAGAGTGGGAGAAATAAATAACATTTTTTACTTTTTTAGTCACAGGGTCCACCTACTCTATGCAGTCTTTGGCACAAAGGCAGCCCTCTGAGGATTCACCTGAATAATAGTCACAACTTCTTACGTAGATATGTAGCAGCCTTGTTCTTACCATCCACAGTGAGATAGATTTTCTCCATTTGCAGGAATAATTTGCAGTGATTTTTTCCTCACCCCCATGGAAAGTTTCAAATAGAAAATATACTCATGATGATACAAGCAAGGCACAGACTGCCACTATTTCAGGTATTTGTAGGCACTGTTGCACCTAAATATAGCTGTGGAATCATTTTTCCAAAATCCGAATATAAAGCCCTTATTTCTCTCTTCCATTTGATTGGAACCATTCAACCATCCTGGTAGATAATAAGTTTGCATGTTCTTAGATTGCATTTCATTATGCTTCAGTTCCCCTAGAGAAGAAACGTGCTACTTTTCTCAACAATTGCAGAGGAGAAATACTTATGATATCTCAGGTTTCAGAGTCTCAGGAAGATGTCCATCTTCTGGATAGCAAAATCTTTTTTTTTTTTTTTCCTGGACATTGGTTTGTTAAATAAGAGGAGTCAGGACCTCTTTGTAGCAGCCAAAATAACTGTTAGTTTAGGTTTCCTAAACAAAAAGGAATCTAAATCAAAATAATACCATCTTGTTGGAATTCAAATTTCAAAAGTAAGAGAGAATACGAAAAATTTCTTTGGTTCTTGCAGTCCTTCTCTTGTTCATGAAACTACCAACAACAGAGATCAATTCATCACATTTTTGTCTGAGCTGCCAGAGTTTTGTGTTATTTAACTTTTAGCTTCAGGGAATGTTGAGTGCAGATGTCTCCAATGGTCATTTGGTGTTTCTTGTTTTTAATCTAACTTGTTATTTACTCAGGGCACTTTCTAGGTATTAGGATGAAATAAGACAGATGAGGAGAAGGCAATGGCAACCCACTCCAGTATTCTTGCCTGGAAAATCCCATGGACAAAGGAGCCTAGTAGGTTGCAGTCCATGGGGTCGCTAAGAGTCGGACACGACTGACGTGACTTAGCAGCAGCAGCAGTAGCAGCAAGACAGATAAAGTCCTTGACTTCATGGAGTTCATGAAATTGATGCTATCCAGCAACTTGAAATCAAGCTTGGTAATGGTCACCTGTCATCCTATGATCTAAAAAAGGTTAATACAGACTCAATATTTTTATTGAATATAATCTCAAAATCAAAAGGAGGATAAAAGCCCCTGTTCTTATACCAATAAACATTTATATTAAGGCACTGTCAAAACATGACCTTCATAAAGCCAAGGCACAAATTCAAATGGAATAAAAGTAACATGATACTCATTTTCGAGTCCCAAACTGGAATTAATCCCTTACAGTGACTAACAACATATTTAAAGATTTTATTTCCTTATCTTTTTCTGTATAATCATTGGTGCTATTATTTTTTATTAACGTCATCCAATCCCCTTTTCAGCTATGACTGAACTTCATAGATTAGGATAAAGTTAAAGTTTGCACTGAATTTGTAATCATCAAAAATTCAAGACAAAAGAATAAAATATGTTTTTACTCTACTTGCCAGATGCAGAACTTGTAACATCTGCTTACGAAACATAGTTGAGTGATTGAAACAAACATAATGACCCACAGGATTCAGTTTAGTAGGACCATAGGACCATGGTGCTGAAAGTTTTAAACATCATGTTAGTTCAGTTCTTGAAGACAAAGAAACTGAGGCCCCAAATAGTAAAAACTCTGTGATCACATGGCTAATTTGTGGCAGGGCCCAAACTAAAATCCAGATCTTCATCCATACAGTTGTTCATTCATTTACTCAAATATCCTGATAGTCAACAAATATTTACTGAGTATCTTCTGTAGAAAAACCGACATAATCACTTACCTCATGGAGTTTATAGTCTAGTGTAAGAGGTGGATTTTAATCAATCACACAAACAATTATAAAAGAATAACTGTAATGGGTACTGTGGGGGAAAACAGTATAGTCTACAATGAGAGCTGATTTAGAGGAATTTGAACAATCCAGGCACGTTCCCCTGGGAGAATCACGTTGAAAGAATGAGTAAGCACAAATTAGGCAAAGAAGGGAGAAAAGAGTTTTTAGGCAAAGGGAACAGCAAGTGCAAAATCCCTGGGAAAAGACAATATAGGAAATAGAAGATGTGAAAGGAGGTCTGAGTGACTGGAGCCTTGAAAGGGAGAAGGGGCATTTTCCAAAATTGAAAATTAATAGATTAAAGTAGCAGTCCCCAGCCTTTTTGGTACCAGAAACCAGTTTCGTGGAAGACAATTTTTCCATGGTCAAGGGGTCAGGAGGAGGGGGGGTGGTTTTGAGATGATTCTCATAAGGAGTGCACAGCCTAGATCCTTCACATGTGCAGTTCACAGTGCATGCTCCTATGAGAATCTAATGCCTCCGCTGATATGCCAGGAGGCTGGAGCCCAGGTGGCAATGCCAGTGATACAGAGCAGCTGTAAATACAGATGAAGCTTTTGCTCACTAGCCCGCTGCTCACCTCTGGCTGTGTGCCCTGGTTCTTAACAGGTCATGGACCACCGGGTATTGGAGACCCCTGGCTTAAAGGATATTAGATTATGTTGGGATAAAGAGTTTTGTGTTTGTCCTGAATATATTAATAGTAGGTTATTGAAGGGTTTTCAGCTGAGACTTGAAGGTGGCCGGTGAGGGACAAGCACATTTGAACTATGCGGCTAGGACTCTAACTGCAGTGGGGAGAAGGGACTAGGGAGGACGAGGTTCCTGGTCCTCTTTTTGTGACTCCACATATGTGTCAGAAGGTGTCCAGCAAACCCCTTCTATTTTCCTAAGCACATGGCTAGTCTCCATGTTTCCTGATCTCTTTGCAGTGAGGTATGACAATGGGACCGGGTTCCAGCCAGCAGAATGTGAACACAAGTGCGTTGTGCTCCTTGAAGAGTATCACTCAAGACCAGACCACACCTCTTCCATGTTCTTTCCCTCCCCTCTCTGCTGGCTGGATGGCAGTGAGACAGTGATGGCTGGAAGGTGACAAAGCAGCTGTCTGCCTGGGTTCCTACACAAAACAGGTGAAACTTACCAACCGAGATCACACATCCAGACTGTCACATGAGGTAGAAAGAAACTTCCGTTTCTGAGAGTGACTTCACTCTTGAGTCTGTCTGTTAACGGAATTTGACCTGCCCTAATTAACTAATGAATATGTCTCTCTGTGCTTATGCATATGCAGTATACCTCATATGGGTCAATGTCTATAAATTGGGAGAACAACCAGCAAATTCATTAACCAGGGACCTGCTTACAGTTTTATTGCATAAAGTAATTACTTCTTAGCTTATATAAGCCCGCAGTCCCTCCTAAACAGACTTTCTATGAAATAATTGACTGAGCCTCTCGAGCATGATGAACTGCACACTCAGGAAACTCTCATGAGAGGCCACACTTTCAATACTTCCTACTTTAAGTCAGGCTAGTAATTTTTTAAATGTCTGTGGATGGCTTGGGATATCTCTAATAAGTATAAACAAGACTCTAGATTATTAATTTGCTAACAGTTTCTCCCTTAAGCCAAGGTTATTTCCTCAACTCCTTGATTCACTGAAAAGTATTTACTAGATTACTACTCCTGAACCTAGCTAAAGCCCTTACTAGAGCAAATACTGGTATGTTGCTCCTTGATGTTAACTATATCCAATTCTAAAGATTAATATGTATTTCAGAAGCATTATTTTCTGATTTGGGTAGTAGACAGTCCATAGGTAAAAATAAGCAGCACAGTCAGATCATAGACAGAGTTGGAAATCGAATTTAGTTATTGTCTCCCTCACACACGTTCTATCACCACTTGTTTACTAGCTATTGGTGACCACCTGTGCCACTCAGAATGCTTGTGGCTACAAAGCAATAAAATCTGAAATTCAAAATGGCTTAAACAATTATGAAAATATACTACATAATCTTACAAGAAAGAAGCTCAGAGGTGGGGAGCCTCAATGACATCATAGAGGACAGATCATTTCTGCCTGTGGCGTCCCCTTCAGCACCTTGGCTACTGTCCTGAGTTGTCCCCCACTAATCCCAAGATGACAACTACATGCTCACAGGTTTTTTCTTCACTTATGTTTCATTTTAAGAAAAAGAAAAACTTTGCCCAAAGCCTCCTGGGAGAGTTTCTCCTGTGTCCCTTCAGCCAGAGTTGTATCACATGATCAATTCTAAACCGGATACTGGTAAGGGAAGTAGAATGATAAGAATTAACTTTGTAGGTTTATCTGAAAACCCAAAAGCAAGCATATTTAACTGGAAACACTAGCACACTATAGAAAAATATCAAAATATGATCATTCTAAAAGAAAAAAAAAAAAAAAAGAATTAACTTCGATGAGTCAGGATTCACCAGCAGGGGTGGGAGAGCGGGCCTGAAACACATGGTCAGCCAGTAACTGAACAAAATTGGAATTTCCTTTCAAGAGGGAAAAAACATACAATGGCTGTTGGGCAGGTCCCTGCCATTTCTACTCCAGCAAATGATCTTTCCTCCATAATGTATTTTGTGGTGGTGTTTTTTTCCATATTTTATACCTTGGAATGTCCTAGCATTCTCAGCATTCTTCAGTTCCAAATTTAGATGGATAGGTAGGTAGGTAGACAGATAGATAAAAGACTTATTTTTTTCCTCCTTTTCAAAGATTATGCTGCTAGTGCTGATTATTATCTCTCTGTGTGGGTGTGGTATTTTAAATGTTTGCCACAGAAGAAGCTATTGCATTCCAACATGTCTATGAAAAATAGCTAGAAATTTTTTGAAACCAAACCTATTCAGCTCTTAAGGTGCTAGACTCTTGTTGAATTATTAGTACCATTTCCTTTCTGCTGAAATTTTGATGACAAGGTCATCATTCATTCAACCAAGTGTGGCCATTTTAGATTCAGTTAAGTGTCTTTATTCAAGGTGTCCTCATAGGCTCCTTTATTTGTTAGAACTCTTTCAAAATGAATAGACAGATGAGTCGCTGGAGCACTGCAAAGGGAAACTCAAGGGCCAGGCCTCAACTGATGAGACAAAACAAACAAAAAGCTGACATAATTGTAGACTTGGGAAATTGTTCAAGATATTAGAGGAAAAACCTATCACTCAATATGATAAGTGTTTTGTAGGGAAAAAATGATATGCAAAGATAAAGCATTCAAATAAAATGGAAGTTATCTGTTGATGGTAAGGTTGCAGGTGATCTTTAAATTTTTTTCTATATTTTCCATAAATTCCATGTTAACTTTTTTAACTAATAATAAGTAAATATCACTTCTGATAGGTTGATGCTACACTCTAGCCTTCAGTGTCCTTGCCCTTTGCCAGCTTCTGGACCAACTCCAGAAGCTTGGGTGCCCTTTTCCTTGCCCTCTCTGGGGCAAGTAGGGAGTCTTTACAGCAGCGACCATTAGAAAGCGGCAGGTACTGTTCCAACCCATGGAAGCACAGAATGCTTCCAAGAAACGGCTCCTGTTCTGAAAAAGTTCTCGATCTAAGTTGGATGTATTGACAGGTGCTTGTGTGCTCAGCAGCTCAGGAATGTCCAACTCTTTGCCACCCCATAAACTGTAGCCCTCCAGGCTCCTCTGTTCATGGAATTCTCTAAGCAAGAATATTGGAGCCAGTTGCTGATTCCTTCTCCAGGGGATCTTCCTAACCTGGGGATCAAAGCTGTGGGTGAATAGGCGCATTGCTCTGATGGTACCGAGATGAGTTCTAGAAGGTGAGTTCCATGGAGGATACGGTCACACACACACACACACAAAAAAAACCCTTCAGGATGTCGGGCATGCTCCATTAGCCCTCTGAGCTTTGAGTTTATTGTTTATAAAATGGATGGATTGACAATAGTTTTTTGGGTTTTTTTTTTTAAAGGCAACATTGAGAAGCCTTTTCTTAAAACCCCAGGGACATCCCTGACTTTAAAAAACTAGAACCTTGCCTTAGAAGGACATAACATGTTAAAGATCTCACATTGACTTGGACTGAAACACTAGGTGCATTCCCATTAAAGTCAAAAATGAGATAAGGGTTTTCAATTAATGAATTACTAATAATTACCTGCTAGATGTGTGTCTCCCAGCCCAGGATACAGCTGTAGGAGGGCAGGTGCTGTTTCTGTCTTGTTCTGTGCTCTACCTGCAAGGTCTAGGACAGTGCCTGGCACAGAGAAGTCCTTCATGAATGTTTTATAGAAGGAAGAGGAAAAGGACACAGGTACACAGGCTGGCTGTTTTCACCAATGATATTTCACTTTTCCTACCCCTGGAATAAGACAACATAAGGAGATTAAAAGTATAGTTATCATAAAGCTAAAATGATTATTTGTAGATTATAATATTATCTACATTAAAAACTCAGGAGGAATTCTATACGAAAAAGAAAGATAAAATATAAAGACTAAAAAAATAGATTTTCTACAAATTAATAATGGTTAGAAAATATAATGGGAAAAAATCTCTTACAACAGTTAAAAAGCATTCAAAATATTTAAAGTGAAAATAGGAAATGTAAAGGACCTACAGAAGAAAAATAAACTGTTCTAAAGGATATTTTGCTTGATGCAAAATTTAAATACTATAAAGATGTCATTTTTACTTGTAATTCCACTGAAAATCTCAGGATTTGTATTTACTGATGTTAGTCTGAGGCCAACATGAATACACCTTCAGTAACAAGAGAAAATGGCTTTCTTTTTTGAAAAAATTATTATTTATTTACTGATGGCAGCACTGGGTCTTGATTGCTGCACGCGGGTTTCTCTAGCTGTGGCCAGCAGGCACTACTCTTTATTTGGGTGTTCGGGCTTACTGTGGGGCTTCTCTTGTTTCACACAGTCCCTAGGCACACATCTTGAGTCGTTGCGGTGAATGCAGTTGTGCCTTACAAGCCCTAGGGCACAGGCTCAGTGGTTGTGGTACATGGGCTTCGTTGCCCTGTGGCATGAGAAATCTTCCCTGCTCAGGGACCGAACCCATGTCTGCTGCCTTGTCAGGCAGATTCTTAAACACTGGACCACCGGGGAAGTCCAGAAGATGGTTTTCTGAAATACTTGTAAGTATTTCTGAAAGCTGAAATGCTTAAAAATGTGATATTAGTTGGGCTTCCCTCATGGCGCAAAACTAGCTGCCAAATTGGGCTTCCCTGGTGGCTCAGATGATAAAGAATCTGCCTGCAATGTGGGAGACCTGGCTTGATCCCTGGGTCAGGAAGATCCCTGGAGGAGGTCATGGCAACCCACTCCAGTATTCTTACCTGGAGAATCCCCATAGACAGAGGAGCCTGGCAGACTACAGTCCATGGGGTCACAAAGAGTCAGACATGACTGACCAACTAAGCACAGCACACAGCTGCCAAGTTAGTAAAACAATAAAGAATCCCAAAATAGCTGTAACTCTAGGAATTTGTTTTATGGTGAAATTTACATGGGTGACTAAATCTAAGAATTTGGAAGCACTTAATCCTGAGATCCCCTCTTAGATCTGCCTTTTGTAGATAAGTAGTATAAGGTTAGGCCTCAGTTCACTCACCTGTAAAATGGGGATAAAAATAATTATACTAGAATTTTATTATGAAGATCAAATGAAATCTGTAGTCATTAAATTTTTAAATTCATTAAAAATATTTAGCACAGTATCTCAGTATGGAATAAAGAATTCTTATGACATGCTTGAAAAACCAATTGGAAAGTAAAGAAATCTATAAGAAATGATGCTGAGATAATTAAGGAAAAATATTTATATGTTATCTGTGTTTTATATGTTACATGTTACAGAGTATAGCAATGAGTTAAAGCATTAAATGCAAATATTAAAACTACAAAACAACTAGAAGAAAGTGTGAGTGACTCTTCCTGATCTCATGATAGAGAGGGCTTAACAAATAAAAGAAATGAAGTAACATTACAAAGACAAGAACAGGTAAGAAGAAAAATTTTAACTACAGGAGAATTCTGAACTGCTTCATGTGAAAGAAAATTTACCATTAACAAAAATAGGGGGAAAAAAAAAAAAACAAAAAAAAATACCTTCAGCAATATGTATGACAGATTTGGAGTTAATAACTTTAATATATAAACAGCTCTTTAAAAGCAATACAAAAAATGCTGACCACTCAACAGGAAGTTACAAAGAATCTGAAAATATAATTCATAAGTTAAAAAAATTAAATAGCAAGTACAAACAGCAATAATGAAGTTTTTAATTCCTTCTGTTCTAGAATTTCCAGAAGCTGTGTATTTGTAGGGTGTGTGAAGCCAAAGAAATCCATAAAGAGAAAGGCAGAAATGAAAGTATTTTATACATGACTGTCAGGAACTGCCTGAAACTGACTCAAATACGTGAAGAAGCATTGTGCAGCTCCCATTTAACACCTCAGGAGTTCTTTAAATGTTTAGATATCAAAGTTCTCTTTCTCTGCCATTCCATGTTTTTCTCTGATGTTTCTAATGTGGTGCATGTGGCTTTCAAATCTGACAATTTCCATGTCATAAATACATATCTGAATGAGTGTGAACTAAGTAGTTAATAAAACATCCCTGAAGAAAAATGGAAAGAGATATAATTTGGGGTCTTGCTCTTTTAACACTAGCTGTGATTCAGGCCATAAGTGAGACACATCACTTCTCCAAAAGCAGGAGGATTAAATCACTTTCTCCCAAGGAAGTCTGTAATTCCTGCACCCCACTCCAGCCCTGCAGAGTCTGAAGGCCAGACTTGGAAACTGGCATTTTTAACAAGCACCACAATTAATGACCAGGTACTTTAAGTTGCAAAACACCCTAATGGCAGACCACCAAATCCCTTCTAATGTCAAAAATAAAGTATTCTGAAGGAAAAATTATGCATGCAGAATAGTGTTCCACTCTGCACATCTGAGAGTGAGCGTCCACCTCAACTCTCAAGTTTGGATTCTCAGATCCAAGTTATATTTCAGCTGATATCTTTTTAGGTTTTGTTCTCCTAATCCCATGCATCAAATTACACTCACTGAAGCTGCCAGTCTTCTAAAGTGCTTTCAGAAGGCACATAAATCCAACCCTAAGTCCTCATGATTCAGACATTTAATCACACCATAAAGTTAATGGAATCCAATTTGAATGTAGACACCTCAACAGCTACATTGCATTGAATTCACAGCATTCATAAAATGTGGGTCTCAAAATGAATCACTGGCCTGACGGAAACTTCAGAGAATGCCACCCTCTCATTGGTCACTGTCCTAATCTTCAGCTGCCAGGAGAGGGACCAGAGCTGTCAACACAACACTGTAGCCCAGGCAACGAGCCATGCCGCTAGGAACTTTTCAACACTTAAAAAAATAAAAGTTACTATGGAAACTCTCAGAGACTGTTTAGATTGCTTGGACAGCCCATGGTTTATAACAGTAATGATGCCTCATGGCCAGCCATCACCTATCAACCCTAGGACCTCCCATCATTCACAGCCCAGAAATGGGTTAGTTTGGGGATGCTCCAGACTTTTACCTTAGGGCATTGAAGTGTGTTCCTCTGGTGGCACGTGTACTCTGGGCTAAGGGTAAATAGATACTGAGTTTCCAAGAGCCCCCAAATCCATTAGTTAATGAAGTAATAATGGCGATGGCCCTCCAGACATCCAGATGTGGTGTCAATGATGTTTGACTTCCATGAGGTGAAGACATCTACATGATTGATTCTGAGCTTTGATGTTCAACCTTAGCGGTAGGTCTATTTTGAAATGAAGCTGGGGGCGAGGGGGTGTTGCAATCATTGAAGAGGTACCTGTATGAGCTCGTTATATTGGGAATCTCTCTTCACACTAGTTTTCCCACCTTGGACAGGGTGGCTTTACCTGAAAGAACCTCAAGCACCACAGAACTGCTTAGATCAACCTTCCCAATGATGCTTTCTGTTCTTCAAGATTCTGCAGCCATTGCTAAGCTAAGTGGAAGGAAGACCCAATCCTTTCCTATTTTTTTTTTTAAGTCAGCTGCCAGAATCCACCCATTCTTTAAAATGTATTTATCTGAAGTATGAACTTTGCATATACGGGAAGGAGGCAGGGTTCTCAAAATGTCCTGTCTACTTTTCTAGTCTAATATGCTGAACTACAAATTTAATCCACTGAAGTGGTTTCATGCAAACACTTCTCTCAATCTCCTTTTGTACAAAATCTTGATGCATAATGTATAGAGTCTGAAAATGGATTAAGCTACATTTGGAGATGGTTTGAGGTTTTTTTTCTTTTTTTTTTTTTTAAGCAAGCAAAAACGAGCAGGTTTTTTGTTGTTGCCTTTTTTAACCCTTCTTGCTCAAAGCAGTCACATGGATTGTGTCTTCTCAAAGCTGCCTTGTACACAATGTTTCTTATCTCCTTTTTTTTCTGTCAAAAAGCTTGAAATGTAAAACATTTTAATTAGAAATGTAAAGAGTGAATTGGATTCATTTCCCTCAGATTTCCCAACTAAAGCAAGCAAATAGAATGGTAAAACCTTCTGATTTACTCCTGGAAGATAATTCAGCAGCTGAATAAGCAAATGAGTAAAATCTTACTGAATAAAGTGTTCCCTGGTACTCCAGGATCGTCATTATCCAGAGGACCGTGGCCACACATAGAATGCCAGTCTCTGTGTTATGTAGTAAATGCTCAGACACACATTTCCTCCGGTGCCAATCAAAGCCAAAAAGATGAAAAAGGAGATGGCCAGGGGACTGCCAAGGTCTCCAAAGGAATCACAGAGTCTTGGCTACAATCCCAGGTTTCAGTGGATCAGTACGTTTATATTGCTGTATTTCATGATTGCTAATTTTTACATAACATTTGAATACTATGTAAATTGTACTGGAAAGAGAATTGCAGCTAAAATCAGAAGATCTGGACTTAAGCCTTAGGTCTGACCCTACACAGTCATGTGACTTTTTTAAAATTTATTTACTTATTTTTGGCTGCACCAAATCTTTGCTGCTGCATGTGGGTTTTCTACAGTTGCAGCACCCGGTGGCTTCCCTCAGTAAGAAGCATGAGTTGCGACATACAGGCTTAGTTGCCTCACGGCATGTGGAACCTTCCAGACCAGGTATCAAACCCGTGTCCCACAGTCCCCATGTGACTTTAAACTCACTTGTTTTCGCTGGTTTCAGTTTCATCATCTGTCAAGTGAGGACAGCCATCCTCCCTGCAGCTACTCATGCATATCCAGGGCCTCTGGAAGAACTGGTGAGATGGGTGGGAAAGTACTTGGCAAAGACTTAGCTTTAGGGATGCTGCTGAACGCCTTGTTTCTTGAATTAACCACCGTGTTCTCCTGAGAAGGTAGTGGTATCCTCGGCTCTTCTCCCACATCCTTCTTCATCCAGGTTTCCCCCAAGCCATGGGCGAAGCAACCAGGCTTCTCTGAGGCCAGCTTTCCTCCCATTGCACAGTGGACATTTCTGGGGGGGGCTCCATCTTTGCAGCACCAAGGGCTTTTAAGCTGACAAGGCCTTACCTATGACACTTGAAAACATGGCTTCAGATAAACAGAAAAACAACATCCTGCAATCCAGTGTGTGTCACGGCCTCCTTTCCAAGCCCTCACCTTGATCTAATTGTTCCTGACCTGCTGACTAGCATTTTCTGCTGTGTTTGTTTCACCTCTCCTGATAATCCCAGTTACCTGGCTTGGTTGGGCCTTTTGAGTTTTCTTCTCCATCATGACTGAAATGATTTACTTAATCATACTCTCTTAACCCACTCCACCTTGGTCCTAGCACCTTACATTCCAGCCCTGAAAATGGGACACAAAGAGAAGATAATCGTACGCAGTGTAGGAGTTGAGGTGTGCCTCCCCAGACAGGTAGTATAGAGATTTCTGCCAGCACGGGGGATGTTTTCTCTTTTGGAGCTACAGACTTAGAACAACTCGACAATATCAAATTCTATGGGACAGGTACCTTGGGAGAAGGTGATGAGAGGAAGAGCAGTGATTTTTCACCCCACTCACCTCATCTTCCTGCTTTAAATGTTCCCGCACACCAAGAAACCACAAAGGAACCATAACCTATTTGCATCTCTCCATTTGACCTTGATTTTTATTGAATGGGAAAGGAAGACTAATCCAAATTCATTCCTCCTGATTTCACAATAATATAGATTTTACCAAATTTTTACTTAAATTTCTACACTGTAGTGAGAGGAAGACCTTGAATGTCTTGTTCTTTGGAGTACTTCTAGAACTTAGCAAACAGAAGGTGTTTAAAAAATATTCATTGCCTGAATGAATACATAAGAAAAGACATGGTGATATTTGAAAGATTTCTTATTATCTGATGCTGATAGAGAGTAAAGTTAATGATTTAGAGAACAAGTATCCAGCAGCAGAGCCCACTAATACCTTTTAAAATGTGTTGATGCTCATAAATCCAAAATAAATGACCTGCAAAATCACTTAAGAAGAAATAATAAGCATTTAATCAGGCTTCCAGAGGAACGTCTGAGGGTAAAGCCGAGAATTTCAAGAAGAATTATTAAATCTCTTCAAATTCAATCACTGGCCGATCTCAAACACACCACATGTCCCTCTGCCCACAGGGCTGTCACTTTAGGAAGTCTCGCTCAGCCCTTCGTTATGAAACTCCTGAATTACAGCCACCTCCTGGAGCCAGAGGGAAAGGCTTTGGATCATCTGAAAAGGGTAAGTCCTCTCGCAGGTCTACCCAGCACATTCTGCTACATTCCCCAGAAGGATCTTAAATAAAGGGGGAGAAACTAAACACGTCACCCACATCCTAAAGCTAGCATCTTCAAAGCCTTACACAAGGTTTTAGCTTCAAGTCAAAGGGCCCTTCCTCTGGCCAATAAAATTCAAAACACTGTGAAATGCCAGTCTGTGCCTCTGCTTTACAATCCTGTTGAAATTTTTGGGCTCTAACCATGTTCTGGAATCTTCCATTCCATCCTAGATTTTTACTTCTTAGTCTGCTAATAAGAGTTACTTTACCTTTCCCAGATTGTGACTAAGGTCCTGAGGGTGGTACTAAAATGGACCCTTCTTTTTCTTACAAACTCAATTAGCAGAAGTTGGAATTGCTCTCTTCAACAAAGTTACATAAATTGTTAATGAGAAATTTACCGTCACTTGATTCGCTAGTTGCCTTATTAGCTTGGAGTCAATGCTATTAAAAGAAGATGTTTATAAAAGCTTAAGGTGTTCGCTGGATTGAATGTTAAAAAGAAGATGGCAGGACAGCACCACTGACTGCCTGTCCAAAAACCCAGAGGGATTTCCACGCCTCATCCAAAATGAACAATTCTGAGCCCACATTTGGGGTCTCCTCGTCAGGGAAATAGCGATTTATTGGGAAGACAGAAGTGCCACCCACTCCTGGGGTACACCTAAAGCTTTTGGGGTGCACCCAGCAGCTTTTCAGCAACTGTCATGAGAGTGTTTTCTCAGCCCAGTGAACATCAGCCTGAAGAAAGGCCACCCAGTTGCAAGTGAGTCTGAACACATTTTCTCTTTTGGTAAGGAAGGCACTAGAATACCCTCCATGAATGTCAGGGGCACAGGAGAAGGAGGCTATTTATTTACTCAAGATAACTCACATGAAGACCTCAAAACCACCTCCCAAAGAAAACCCGGATGTCTCCCTCATGTGGCATTCCTAAGATGCCTCCTCTAAATAATGACCACCAGCTCTAAGCACAGTGCCAAGGTCAGTCAAGGTTATTTTCAGCCCCTTCTTCCTTTCTCTCACTGCCTTGCTCTCCTGCCTTGACTACCCCCCACCCCGCCTCCGCCGCCGGCCCCCACCACGTAGCCTACAGATTGGTTCACACTCACCCATCCCAACCCCTTCAGAGCCACTGTTTGGCTTTGCTGAGGGTGACAAACCAAATGGTCTCATTTCCCAGGGTGCTCTGCAGCTTAGGTTCAACATGTAGCCTGACTTCAGCCATGCAGACCCTGCCCATAGGACATTGCGAAGCTGAAAGCAGATGTCAAGGTGCAGGCTGCAGCTAGCACGTCTGCTCGCCAGCACAGGGCAGAGGTGTGTGGACCCACACCCTAACACTGAGGCACCTGAGAGGCAAGTCATGGGCCGCTTGGCTGGTGTGTATTGGGGTAGGTGTAGTGAGGGATGAGAGCCAGCAGTTGTAGAGGTGACTTCCTTCTTCACCAACTAGATCATATGGCGAGGCGGCCACGGTCTTAGTGGGTCAGTTCTGAACTGTGTGACTTCTGGAAATTCTGCTAAAAGCTTCTTCCTCCAACTCTTCTAGGGATTTCTGTAAGCTCCTCATTTCTGGCATGGGATCCATGTTTGATTTTTTTTTTTTTTAATATACTGAATCCTGTTACCTACAAATAAACTCTGACAGAGACACTTTCTGCCTGCATAAACAACCAAAACCTTTAATGCTTGCTCCCCACCACCATCTTCACAGATGAAATGAGTTGATAAACTAATTTTACAATCAGTAGTTAATAACCAATAAAAGTAACTGTTTGTGGGTATTTGCTTAACCCAAGAAAAAAATATTCTAATGGTGAATTTCCAACCATACATGGCTGATAGTATTGATGGGATTTTTTTTTTTTCCCTAGATGGGACACAACAGTTTTTTTAACTGTAAAAAAGCTTTTAGCTGTTAATGACGATGGAGATGGTAATGGAATGGTGGTAGCGCTGTTTAAAAGTGTCAACTGATCTAACTAATAAGGCTCACCAGACTGATGTCTCCAACTCCCCCCAACTCCCACTCAACTCTCTAATCCAGGCTGGAAGCACCAGGATCATCACCCAGTTGCTTGCCTCTCACTGCAGATCCGTCCTCGAGAGCTCTTTGTGAAATCAGAAGACTCATCCCAGGAAGGAGAAAACCTGCATCATAAGGGGATGAACAAGGGTGCTAATGCTCTCAGAGAGGAGACAAACAAGCAGATAAAGGAGGCATTTGGCTGGAGAGATGATTGATGATGTCTGTCTGCACAACCACAGACGTTCTTGGATGAGCTACTCCACTGAGGCTCCACCTCAACACTTGTGGAGAGGTGAGGCTCCCCCCGACCCCCAGAATGTCACAGTACAGGGGAATAACAGGAACTGCTGGTTTTTGATTGCTCTATCTCCATTCATTTCATTCATTCACTCAACAAACGTTCCTGCTGAATCCTAGAGGCTGAGCACAAGTTAGGTTGAAGGAACAGCATGAGCAAAGGCCCTGAGGTAGGACAGAGCTTAGGCTCTGGGATATTATTATCCCCACTTTACACATGAAGCAATAGAGACTTAGGGAGATTAGACAGCTTCCCAAAGTTTTGCAGAACAGAGGGCAGTGTGAACCCAAAGATAACTTTCTGCTGTGTAATCCAATATAATCCAGCCTCTCTGGAAGACAGAGACAAAGATACTCGCAGGCTTTGAAAATAATTGTCAAAAGACCCTCTCATGTCCTTTAAGACTACCCCCACCCCCTCCTGCAGGAGCTGAGGACAGATTTTCATTTTGTCACTCTACTGGGCTCAAGACTAAATTAAATGACAAAACTGCTATTTCAGACGCAAAAGTCCTGGATGCTTTGGGGGTAATGAAACCATCTTCCCTCCTCTCCAGGGCCTCTGGTACCCTTATGGTGCAGTCCCAAGCTATCAATGATAGTGAAAAAACAGGGCTTTGCAGTAGAGGAAAGAGGCTATTCAAACCGCTCCTGATTTCTATAAAAGAGAGATCTTTTGATCTTTGAAACAGCCAAAAGGGCAGTTTGATCTTCGTTAAGCTCATTTATTTTAGACTCTTGCAAATTTCTTTTCTGTAGGTTTACTTCCTTAGAAAACTCAATATTCAATTGAACAGTGACTTTTATATATTGAAATGCAATATTGAATAGCTGTAGCCTAATAAATGCCATCCTGGCTGTATAGGATATTTTAAAAATCATAAAAGGGCCGATTGAGCCCGATCCAGGCAAAGATGACAAAGCGAATTCAATGCTTCTTTTGAAAATGAGTCATGGTCAGAAATACTCACTTTGACCAAAAGCATTTCTTTGAATGCCAGAGGTAAATTTGCTCACTTTCATTTTCTGCCTGGTTTTCAAGTCAGCACTGCAGAACTGAACAAAATTCGACTCCAAGAGGCCCTGGTAGCTGTTCCAGATGTAAATGTGAGCAGGATAGTAGGGCTGGGCCTGTTCCCTTCAGTGTGTTATTTTCAAATTATGCAGATGATATTCAGATAGGGGTTGATCAGACTTTGTCTGTTTTTTCAGGGAGGAGTCAATCATTGCTCTTCTCTGCTGCCTTCACATTCCCCAGGACCACCCTTTCCCTTACTTAGAAAAAGGATGTTTTATTATCACAAGCCTCCAAATTGCTGGCAAAAGGGAGACTCTGACATATGTTGGCAGTCGTGGGGGGCTCAGGGGAGGACAGGCAAGCAGACTCAATCGATTAGCCAAAAGGAACAGCCTTTGATGTCAGGGAACCTTTCCAAACTTCATTTAAGACTCAAACAATCTGTGGGAAATCAAAGTTCTCAACCAGGACCTCTGCCCTACTCCTGCAGCCGAGGCTGGAGGAACTTATGTTTTAACTATTTGTAGATGATTAGTCAGTTTGGGAATGTGTTCCTCTTGTGGCTCTTTCTACATGAGGCTCTTTAAGAAGTTGAATAGGTTTATTCTCTACTTCCTGTCATGTGTACCTTAGCCCTCTTGCATATATGTCTTAAGAAAATGCAGATTAGCACTGCCTAAGAGTTGTTTTTTTTTTTTTTTGGTCTCAGCCCTCTCCTCCATGTGACCTTTGAAGAAGATCTGATTGTGTAAACTAGTACAGGAATGCCGTCCGTTTTGCACACTCCCAGTATCAGCTGAAAAGTAGGTTGCACTTAGGAAAGGAAGTCGGGCCAAGGTACTAGGGCGCATGGAGGAGAAACGGTATCCATTTGTAAGAAGATGGTGGAGAAAAGGAAGTCAGAAAGACATGGAAGAATTTGGGTCCTACTCTCAGAAATAGCAAAGTCAAGATGAGGAACCAAAGGATTCGTCAGTTTAGAAATCACAGTTTGGATTTTGAATAAATTTGAATTCACATGGTTCTCTGTATATCCCAGCAGAAATGTCAAATCTTAGGTGCTGCCTATGAGCATGGATTACTTTGGTATTTAGAGGCAGATGTTTCTTCTCTGAACAAGAACATGAAACGCCTCCAGAAAGGGATTCCTTAGCCCCAGCCCAGTCTGCACTGGTTAGACGACACCGAGGATACCATAGCCCTGTCAGTGTGGATATGCAATTATATCACTTGAGCACCCTCAGTTCTTCACACTGGTTTCTAATATAGACTGACGAGTTGGAGTTTCTACAGACAAGAGTGGTCCACGCCTGGGCAGCAGTTAACACCCTAGAGATGTTTAGCTCCCAAAAGAATGACTTAGAGAAGATGTGGCAGCACTGAAGATCTGTCATGTGAATAGAGATTTGATGAGTCCCTTTTGCTCTAGAAGAGAGGCTGCATGGGGGTTCGAGGGAGTGGGGAGATAATCTTCACAATTACAGAAATGCTTTACTCAAGGAGTGCGTTCCTTGTCGTGGAAGACACTCAGCCAAAAGCTGGGAGGGTTGTGTCAGTAGAAAAAGGAACTGCCACATTCTTGGATAATATCAGAACTGGAAGTGGCCCTCAGTGTCACACAGTTCCAGAGTCTTTAAGGTGTAAGGAAACCCTGACAATCTCCCTTAAGGCTTGTTTCCCTACCAGCAAGTACAGCCTTTCCTTATGGGGTTAGGATTTCAAGAACATTCTCTGGGAACAGACCTAGGGACACAGTGGGGAAAGGAGAGAGTGGGATGAATTGAGACAGTAGCCTTGAAATATATGCATTACCATATGTAAAATAGATAGCTAGTGGGAAGTTGCCATATAGTGCCACCAGGAGCTTGGCCTGGTGCTCTGTGACAGCCTAGAGGGGTGGGATGGGGTGGGAGGTGGGAGGGAAGTTCAAGAGGGAGGGGCATGTGAATATCTATGACTGATTAATGTTGATGTATGGCAGAAACCAACACAACACGGTAAAGCAATTATCCTCCAATTAAAAATAAATTAATTTTTTTTAAGACACCAAAAAGTAAAAAGAACAATCTCTGGGAGCCAGTTGCAAAAGTGGCTGAAGTATCTCAGAGCCTTTGATATGAGTAGTTTTCCATCTTGAGACCATCAAAAACAACTCCTATAGAATAAAGTCTCTCTTAATCAAGCAATCCCATTCTGGGTATATATCCAAAAGAAATAACATCCGTAACTCAGGGCTATCTTCCCTCCCATGTTCACTGCAACAGTATTCACAATAGCCAAGATAAGGGAACAACCTGAGTGTCCATCAAAGAAAATGTGACATAGATCGATAGATAGATAGATAGGCAATGAATATTATTCAACCATGAAAAGGAGGGAAATCCTGCCATTTGGGACAACATGGATGAAACTCGAGAATACTATGTTATGTGAAATAAACAAGACACAGAAAACAAATATGATCTCACTTATATGTGGAATATAAAAAAGTCAGGCTCATGAAACCAGAGAGGAGAATGGTGATTGCCAAGACCTGAAGACTGGGGAAATGTTGGTCAAAGGGTACAAACTTTCACTTATAGGAGGGGTAAGTTCTGGGGATCTAAGGCATGTGTGGT
Source organism: Capricornis sumatraensis (assembly GCF_032405125.1). Lineage (NCBI taxonomy): Eukaryota > Metazoa > Chordata > Mammalia > Artiodactyla > Bovidae > Capricornis > Capricornis sumatraensis. The sequence goes on along the minus strand of NC_091078.1, from coordinate 27,423,168 downwards.
GACTATAGTTAACAACACTGTATCAGATACTTGAAATTTGCTAAAAGAGTAGATTTTAAGTGTTCTTACCACACACACACACACACACACACACGTGCACAAAAGATAACATGTGCAAAGATGGTTATGTTAATTGACTTTGGTAATCATTTTACAATGTATACACATTCAAACCATCACATTGTGCATCTTAGATATTTACAATAATCTGCCAGTTATATCTCAATAAAGATGAGGAAAAAAAGAAAGCATCTCTTAGGAGCAGGTAAATGATCTACAAATTAAAAAAGAATCCTTGATAATCAGTGTCCAAGAAAGAACTTGAAATAGAGAATATCAAACTCAAGGACAAAATTCTGAGCGAAAATAACCAAATATCCATAGAGATACCCACACCAGTTTCTAGGGCTATTAGCTCTCCAACAGGAATTTGGGAAAAGGGACTGGTTTTTTTTTTCCTTAGCAGCAAGTGGAGGGTTCTTTTCCTTTAAAGAAATTTAAAGGACATTTTAAAGCAAAAAAAAACAGTATCTGGATTTCTAGACACTCACAAATATGTTTGTTACACTCCAAGGCCTAGAACACAGGTTAATATGTTCAAAGAGAAAAACAAAATATCCAACAGGTAATTGCATTCAAGGCATGATAATAAAGACAAAACAGCACCAGGCACATCTCAGCACAGGCACGTGCCCTGCATCCAGGCTCACAGTGGTTGGGATAACACCCCTGTGACAAGATTGCCTTTGTCACTCAGCACCTCTTGTCTCCTTTTGTTCACTTTGCTGTTTTTCCGGTTGTAATTTTATCCAGAGATTGAATCAAGCTGTAGGCTTCTTGTGGAATAACACCCCCAGACACTCACCCAAGGATTGTTTGAACAAAGTTTTCAGTGGCAAGGAATGAAAATGTTGGAATTGGAAGAGAAGTTGAACCAAGTGGGAAAACACACATAGGCAAAGGAAAGCCACCCATCCAATTAAGAGTGAAGAAAAATACTAGGAGACAAGACACTAAATACCAGGAGAAAAATATAAGAAACTGGCTTCAAATAAGTAGGACCCATTCTCCTACCAGCATTCTTCTCATTCCTCTGCAATCCTCTGCAAGATAGACCATCTGCCAATTGCCAGAGTGTGTCACGAAGCAGAATGGGTTTATCGGCACAGCCGTTTGTTGTCCTCATTAATTCTAGGATAAAGTTAAAGAAAAACCAATGCAGAAGTCAGTACTCATCCCAGTAGCTGCAACTGTTAAATATTCCAAGAGCTTCCAGGTAAGCAAGAGAGAAAGCAGCAATGATGTTCCAAAGCAAAAATATATTACCCTTTGTAAATAAAGCAATGGGGTAAGAATTGGGGGAAATTTTCACTGACAGTAAACCAAAAACTAGATATTTTCCCTGTAAACCCTTCTCTCCAAACTTCCTATCAGTAAAATCCTATCAAAACAACCAAGCACAAATGCATTGCTTTTTCAGTTTCTATTTCAATGCAAAATGCAGCTCTCATAATGTCAGTTTCATGTAGTCTGGCCTTTCCAATAATGTGCATAGTTAGACTTCAATGAACTGTACTGTTTGGAGGAAGCCCTTTAATTGAATTTTCAGGTTAACTGGGTATATGCTCAGGCCATCCAAGATGGCTGTTCTCTTGCTCTCTGTACACCTGCTACTCGACCAGTGCCTGCTTCACTTACACCTGCTCCCATGACTGACCTTCCCCCATACTTGCCCCAGACCAAGCTAGTAATTGTTCTAATCTTTACATCAGAACATCTCCACCTCTAACTTATCAAAGGGGTGATGAGGGGCATGTGTGTCCCTGCTGCCAGTTTCCCTGGTAACCAATGAGCCAACTTGAGGTCAATATCTACCCTCTCCCACCGGAAACAGAGATGGCCACCATGTCCCATCTGCTGAGTCCTACCCAGTGTCTGCCGCACACTGTGGGGTGAAACTCTAGGACCTTGCTGCAGACAGGTAAGCTCCCCCTACCCATTAAGCCACTGATGTCTCTGTCACTGACTCTGGGTTCTTTCTTCAGTCCCAAAGCTGGGCAAGTCCAGGGCGTGCAGACCAGCAGGAAGCAGCCGGGATACCGAGAAACTCCCGTGAACGCCCAGACTCTGGAAAGTAAGGATGAGAGTGGGAAGTTGTGGGGCCCACAAGTTCCAGGGGAACATCCCAAAAGTTGTGGGGGAAATCCCAGTGTGGCCACCACTAGTATGTGGGGCCCCATGGTGGCTGTCTTTGAAGAGTGGGGACCACCGAGAGAGTACAGAGAACTCATACATGGCCCTGAGGCTGTGGTGGAGATTCCCGCTGCCATTACAGTGGAAAAAAGAGGTTAGACCATAAGGCAGTGGCCACAGCTCTGGGCTGGCCCTGCTTTTTTTTTTTTCTTTTTTTAATTCTTTTAATATTTACTTATTTGTTTGGCTGCACGGGATCTTGGTTGCATGGTATGCAGGATCTTTAGTTGCGGCATGTGAACTTTCTCACTTGTGGCATGCAGAATCTAGTTCCCCAACCAGGGATCAAACCTGGGTCACCTGCATTGAGAATGCATACTCTTAGCTACTGCACCACTAAGGAAAGTCCTGTGGCCATTCCTTTTAAATTAAGAAAAACCACAGACACACAGTGAAGGTGAAGTTTAACTTAAACGCTGATTCTTATTTCTCTGAAAGTGAGGCATGTAAATATGAGTGAATGATTTGTATTATTGTATATTACTGTTGTTTAAACTGAAGAAAAAAAATCCTCAAAAATGGCCACAATAGGAATCTTTCAGCATTGTAACATGCAGTTAGAGGAAGCTAGCTTCCTAGGAGGAAATGGCAGCCCACTCCAGTGTTCTTGCCTGGAGAATCCCAGGGACGGCAGAGCCTGGTGGGCTGCCGTCCATGGGATCGCACAGAGTCGGACACAACTGAAGCGACTTAGCAGCAGCAGCTTCCTAGAAGGAACTGGTATTTCTCTTCTTGTGCCTTTGAGATGTAAATGATCTACCTGGGCTCTCAGGAACTTTAATCATCTGATCCCCGAGATTGAAGGGAGAAAAAGAAAGAGGTATTTAAAAACTCTATAGGAATAATAATGTTTTGGGAATGTCTATCTATAATAGTCTATTCAGATTTTGATAACTTGAAACTAAGCTAAGTTAAATGAAGAGAATTCATTGATGATCTGAGTCATTTCAAATAAGATAAAATACAGGAAAATTAATTACTGGGCGGAGCTGTTTACCTACCTTTGCCTTAGAAGAGGAAGAATAAAGGACAAGTTTTCTGATCAGGAAATGCTGATGTGGCACATAGTTCACAATTACTGTCTTCTTGGTTTTTGCCAGAGATTTAGATTTTTAAGGGTCAAGATTTAATTGGCCATAATTCTGGTTATTATAACCAGGTTAGTTTATTGATTACACGTAAGTAGGTGTTTAAATGTGCCTTTTAAAGTCCTTTGTCGTTTATACAGTTGTTGTACACTGATGCTTTTGCAAAAGTGTTTCATCTTAATGAAGTTTCATAGGAAGGACATTTTGTCAGTACAGATCTCTGATAAATTTCAGATCATATCACTGAACTGGGTACAGAATTAAAGCATGATAGGGGAAAACCTGATGGCTTCATAAAAAGTTAGCAAAAGGACTGGTGAATATGGTTGTAGTTTTTATGGTTTTTGTGTAGAATATTGCTGATTTTTAAAAATATTTATTTGGCTGCATAGGATCTTAGTTGCAGCACACAGGATCAAACATGAGCCCCCTGCATTGGGAGTATGAGTCTTAGCCACTGGACCACCAGGGAAGTCCCTAGAATATTGCTGCTTTTGATTTGTGTTTTCCAGTTTTAGAAAAACCCTTCCCCTTAGGTTGACGTCCCGCAACTTGGTAAACTACACCTGTGGTAGAACTGAAATATTTTTCTTTTCTTTCTGCCAAGTTCCTCCAGAAGTTGGAAACTCTTGGGTTCTGAGCAGCTTTGTCAGGTGAGTGGGAAAGACTACTTCCTGGCAGGTGCAGGAATCTCGATTCTGGGGGGAGTCTCTAGAGGAGAGAAATCCACTGAGGCAGAATCTGATGGCAGGCTGTTGGCATGGCTTTCCTGGCCTTGCAAGGCTTTCTGGGAATTTAGTCTGAGACTCTTTTTGAGGAGCTCCACTATAGACAGTTTGAAGGAGAACATGTGGTCAATCAGCCAGGCTTATTTTGCAAATAAGTTAGTCTTGCTTTGGCCATGTTTGATGGAGATGAGAATAATTTAGAGGGGAAAATATCATGTTTCAACAGATATTAAAGTCTAGTCCTATTAATTGAAGTCTAAATTTATAAAAGTTGTTGTGTTAGCCACACTTTTGCCCTGAATGTTCAGAAGAAGAGAAAATTATCTAGTGAAGTTGTCAGAGTGAAACTACTCATGATGTATAACACTGCTCGCTTGAACTTTGCTGCAAAAAGCACACGTACAATTCTTATGTAACAATTCAGCCTAACTGATAAAATACATACCCTTCAAAGTCTTTTCCCATCAGTATGTCTTTGAGCTTGTTCTTAATATCTGATCAGTTTCCCCCAAGCATGGATAATTAGGCAAATATAAAGGAGGCCTAGCACAGACATGACCTGGACCCAAGGCAGGCAGGCAGAATTCACCCTGGCTTTGAGGGACATATACTTTGGTCTGTTGAAAGATTTGCAATCAAAAGGGAAAATGATGGGGAAAGTATCTTCACATATGAAGGTGTGGGGAAGTCATTATGGCTTGTACATTTGTTGTTGTCAGTCATTCAGTCATGTCCAACTCTTTGTGAGCCCATGGACTACAGCACGCCAGGCTTCCCTGTCCTTCACCATCTCCTAGAGTTTGCTCAAACTCATATCCATTGAGTCAGTGATGCCATCCAACCATCTCATCCTCTGTCGTCCCCTTCTCCTCCTGCCTTCAATCTTTCCCAGCATCGAGGTCTTTTCCAGTGAATCGGCTCTTTGCATCAGGTAGCCAAAGCATTGGAGCTTCAGCTTCAGCATCAGTCTTTCCAATGAATATTCAGGATTAGTTTCCTTTAGGATTGACTGGTTGGATCTCCTTGTAGTCCAAGGGACTCTCAAGAGTCTTCTCCAACACCACACTTCAAAAGCATCAATTCCTTGGCACTCGGCCTTCTCTAGGATCCAACTCTCACAACGTACATGACTACTGGAAAAACCATAGCCTTGACTGTATGGACGTTTGTAGGCAAAGTGATGTCTCTGCTTTTTAATATGCTGTCTAGGTTGGTCATAACTTTCCTTCCAAGGAGCAAGCATTTTTGAATTTCATGGCTACAGTCACTGTCCACAGTGATTTTGGAGCCCAAGAAAATAAAGTCTGTCACTGTTTCCATTTTTCCCCCATCTGTGTGCCATGAAGTGATGGGACCGGATGCCATGATCTTAGTTTTTTGAATGTTGACTTGTACATAGTTTAAGTTTAGTTAAGCTTAACTTAACTTAAAGTTAAGACCACACCAGAGTGGCCTTTTATGTGGCCTGTTGAACTTGCATTGAATTACATCTGCTTTGGGCATTGTGGAGGAGAATGCATTTAAAAGTCACAATGGAGTATCTGTGGTTCAGACATCCAAGGTAAAACTAGGTGGCCATTGTCGATGTGATTTTGGACATGCTCCTGTATTACTAAAAACTTGAGTTTTCAGAACTGCATTGCAGACCAGGGCAAAAACCACAGGCAGGTGTGGTACTATCTGAGAATGCAGGCTCTGCCTGTAGTTTACTTCGTGGTCTTGAGCTCTCTCATGTTGTGCCTGTTAGATGTCTCATATTTCATCCCTATCCTGAGTGAAGGAAGTCTACTCAAGGACTGGAAAGCAACCAGGCCTCACTGTGGAATGAGTCTAGTTGCTGATCTACAGTGAAACGCCTTGGCCATCTTTCTCTGGACTTCCATGAAGAATTGATGCAGCTGCTGTGACTAGGTGGAGATGACTGGCAATGGGGGAAAAGACCCTCACCACCTTCCAGTCCTACATGCCAGTACATCAGAAGGACCCCTGTCATTAAACATTACCATACAACTGACTGCCCATGAGCCCCCCGGTTATGCTGTGTGGATGGAATAGGCTGGCTTTTAGACACACAAGCCCAACTAGTGGGATTAACTGGGTTTTGTTTGTTTGGAAAGACCTAATGGGTCCACCCCTAATGGCATTCAACATATGTTGGGGTGGCAGACCTGTACTGTGACTGCTGACTCCTGCCTAGATCATCAGAATTTTAGAGCCAGGGCTTTCCCCTCCCCATGGGGGTGGATCTGGGTTTGGGAAAACTAGGTGTAGCTTTACTTTCCTTAAAACGGGATGGGATGCAGCTGCCATTGACTTCCTCTCCTTTGACCCAGTAAGTGCTTGGCTCCAAAATTTGCCCACATCCTGGCAAGTGAAAGTTCTTACTAGATATCTCACTCCTGATGCTCTTTATCTGCTGGTTTTGTATTGTATTTGTGGTACATGGTTGCAGTGTCCCTCTACATATATGACCCCAGGGATATCACAGAAGTTGGGGGAACGAGCAAGATTCTAAGTGTTGTACAGGATATGTAGGGGTGGAATGTATGATCAGGCTACCTGAGGTGGTTGTATATCCCCTGCCAAACCTGTGCCTGCTTCACCTACATCTACTCACATCACTGACCTTCCCACATACTTACATAGCTAGTGATTGTTCTAACCTTTAGATCAGAACATCTCACACTCGAAACTTATCAGAGGGGCAGTGAGGGGTGTGCCTCTCTCCCTGATAACTGATGCGCCAACCTGACATCAGTTCCTCCTATAGCAGACATCTTCCCCCTCCCTCTAGGGAGAGAAGACTGGCCACCATGTTCTGCCCACTGTCTGTCACACACCATGGAGTGTTGCTACAGAACCTTGCTTTACTTGGCTAAGATCCCCCATCCAGGAAACCACTGATGTCTCTGCTACTGACTCTGGGTTCATTCTTCAGTCTTAAAGCTGGATAAGAATAGGGCTTGCAGGCCTGTGGGGAGCAGCCCAACACTGGAGGATAGGCAAAAAAAGTGCTGTTTTCTCTTTTAAAGAGTGAAGTGAAAGCAAAAGGCAAGGCCACAAAGGAACAAAAAGCACTAATGTCAATAATTAAAATACCACAGTGTTTTGGTTTCGATTGAATTAGTCAGAACCGTGTCCATTGTTCATGACTGATCAGAATACAACTCAAACTACTTGCAATCAAAAAGAAAGTCTAGAGTTCATAAACTTGGAAATCCACAGTCAGATCCTGCTGAATCGAGGTATTCAATGGTGTCTTCATCAGCCTTCACTCTATCACCACCTCTTTGGCTCTGGTTATTCTGCAGTGGCCTCATTGATCCCTCCACAGGTTCCCAAAGAATCAGAAGTGCTATGCTTGTTTCTATCACTTTCAACCTTCAAAGGAAAACAAGACCCTCACTGAACTAAGAGTTTCAGCGAAAGTCACAGTTACCAGCCAGGGTTGTCACAGCATAGACTCTGCTTATAAGGCCTACTCCTGATCCCAAGATGTGGGCAACACATCTGAGAAACACTAATCCCAGAACTGGGAAGAGGAGCAATTCCCCAAAGGAAAAGGTGAAGACACAGTAAGGGGGAAAGGACCCTTTGCAGGACAAGCAACAGATAACCGCATTAGTTATCAACATACAGATAGTGTTATGAAGAATGAATTTGGAACTACACCAAACTCCCTGGACCCTCTTGGAACCCTCTCTGTTCTTTAATTCAAGGATCCAGTGAGAACCCTTGGGCATCATTCATTTATTTAACAGCCATTTATTGAGCACCAACTCAGGGCTGGGTACTGGGGATACAATGGCAAACAAAGTGCACAGGTAAGAGATAGGATGGGGAATGACAGTAACAGCAAATGCTTGTCAAGTATTCATTAGGTGACAGACACAATGGTAAGCTTATTTATCTATTTTTAAGGGCGCTGTGAGCACACAAAGGAAGAAACTCTTGCCCAGACTTGGGGGACAAGGGAATGCTTCTAGAGGAAATGAAAATCGAAGCTGACATTTGAAAAATGGGTAGGAGTTGAGCTGGTCAAAAGGAGAAGTTGAGCTGTTCAAGCAGAAAAAACAGCACATGAAGTGTCCCCAAAGCAAGAAAAAGTGTTTCATAGGAACAGAAAGACTTACATAAAATCAAATCGCTTATTAATATAAATATCCCTGAGGGCAAAAACTGTGGTTTACTTACATCACTTTGTGATCTCAAGCAGGTCACTTCTGGGTCTTTCTCACCAAGCTGTTATTAGGATCAAATGTAATAATGAATGTGAAATACTGTGTAAATTTTAAATCCTCTATGACTGTAAGGCATGTGCAGAAAACTGAAGGAAGCACACCAAATCATAAAATGCTGAGCAATTAAGGAGAAAAGACTCTGTATAAGTGGGCTTCTCAAGAAAAACCGTGCTGTAGCTTTAGAGTTTCTGGTTGACCACTGAGGCCTCCTTTTAGTCACTGAGGGGTTTAAATGGAAGTCTTTAGACAACAAAGGCAGGGATCACGCATTCTGTGTTTTGGTAACCAGAAATTCAGCAAGTTGAAGAGTCAGGTCTCTGGGGAAACAGTGGGCACATTCAAGGAAGGTGGGTACAATTGCCACATTCTAAAAGCATCCTTGGCAAGATGGAGGGATCCAGGAACCTTGAAAGGAGGAAAAACTTCACCTGCCCATGTTCTAAGAGCATACTCAACAAGATGGACATGCTTGGAAGATCCCTGAAAGGCAAAGAAAATCCAGGGTGTGAAGTGAGTACGGAAGGTTACAAGTTCCTAATCTACGAGAAGTAGAGGAAGTAGTCTGGGGGACTCGAACTCTGAAAACGTCAACATAAGGTATGTTTAAAGTGTAATCCAGGCCAGGGAGTCATGAATAATCAGTTTGTCTTGGAGAATTCTGGAATTATAAACAAAAGGATACAAAGCATTGTCCAAGGTAAATATTGACATGACTGAAGAGGAACTAGAAAAACTTTTAATGAAGCCAAAAATACTGCATCTGGGGAAGATGTTTCACATTCTTATAACAAACGCTCGGTACAAGAAGCCAAAGGACGACGGGTAAGAGTGATTGTCCAGTAGGTTGGAAAATTGAGTTAGAACAAAGGCTTTCTCCAATTTAGAACAATAATACTATGAAAACACAAATATTAATTTTTAAGACCGTGTTATTTCTTAAAATAAAGACACTTCTCTCTGCCAAACAATGATTTGCCCACAAATATGAGAGGATGAGAGGATTAGTGCTCTTAGCCCAAAGCAGCCATCCCGTTTACATTGTGGCAGATGTACAGAGGTTCCTTCCCCGACTGACTCCCAGCTGCCCAGAGGAGAGGGGTCTGGGAAGTCCCTCCCCACTAGCCCTCCCCTCCCCTGCAGTGACAAGTCTCCACATCTGCTGAGATGCACCCCGGTCCAGGAGAACAAGGGACGGACTCCACTAATTCCTTCAGTTTCGTACCTTGCTTCCTTGGAGAAGACGTTCAGGTGGGGTGACCTAAAACTTAGAATAAACAGAAGCCCATTACTGCTGCTCAGTGGGAGCCCGTGAAGGATCTTGTCAGCAGAACAGTGCCATGGCAACCAGTTCTTCAAAGCATTTTTTAAAAAATACAAGTCGAATTTCATCTGGAAACATCCCAATTACCCAATTAGCCTAAGCTGCAAAATCTTTTTAGAATAATCTCAGATCAGAAGCAAGTGAATAGCTCAAACCCCAACCAGTGCTTGCAGTGCTCAGAAAATGTGAGTTCGATGGTACTGTCTTCTGGTAGGAAGACAGATCTTTATTAGCATGGGGAGTGAAGCAAGTCTGCGTTTTCACAGGATTCTTGATGCTAACATAACATATGACAATATCCCATTGGGAGCCATGAGATTCTGGCTTTGTTTTTCCCCCTTAGCAGATGGGAAGACTAAGGAACTATAAGTAGACTCATCCCTTGAGGACACAGAAAGAGGCTGAGGTGGAGTGAGTCTGTGTGTGTGTGTGTGTGTGTGTGTGTGTGTGTGTGTAGCTCCAAGAAGTAGGTGAATAAGGCCCTGTAGATTGCACCTCCGTGATGTCTCTGTCCCTCACCTCCCCTCTCACCCCTTCCTGTTCTGGGTCAGACCTTCAGTGTTTATCACAGGACCATTGCACTCCTTGTGCAGCTGCTGGGCACATCTGTGAAAGCACAGGTCAGATCACAGGCTCCCAGTGCTCAAAGGATCAAAGCTTCCCTGGGCCTTTAAAAAAAAAAAGCTCACTGTGCTTAGGATGGCTGTCAAGGTCTCCTCACGGACACAGATTAACAGAATTAAAAGAACTATCCACTACACCCTCATCCGCCATCCAGCCACACCATGAACTTTCAACACTTAAATTTCCTGAGAGGTTCTTTGTCAGCCTAAAATTAACATAGTCACCTTTGCTTTCTGTCACTCAGTCCTCAAGGCCCCAGCCTAGGGCAGCCAGTTCATGAAGTATTTTCATAATGCCTGGGGGTGTATCGCTAAGACTTGAGAGACACTTGTCACATGCCAGGCTCTGTTCCAACGCATTTCGCATACACGGTTCTCAGGATTCTCCTATGGGAGGGATAACCCTCCTGACCTCATTTCAGGGATGAGGAAACAGAAGCAGCAGAAGGAGAGGGATAGTGGCCACCATCACAGATAGTAGGTGGCAGCCTCCCTCCAGGGCCAGTCCTGTGGCTGCATTTCCCTTCTTTGGGGTAATGTTTGCTCTGCACACCCACTGCACTTTGAATCTCAAAGGGAGCATATTTATTTCACTCTCCTTTTTTTGAAAGGTGAGCGGTAATAAGCTGTGCTCCCAGCTTCCTCATCTGCAAAATGGGTATAATAACTGATTGTATACCTCTGTAAGGACTACATGAGTTACTGCATTAAGGAAAAAAAAAAAACTTGTAAATATGTCTGGCACATAGCAAGTATACAATGAACATTAGGTATTCATTGATTAGACAACTCTTTCTCCAACAAGAATTTGAGCCCCTCTATACTGCTTATCTGACTGCGCTGGCACTGTGGCTGAATGGCGCTGGAGCGGCCGCTTGATAAAAGTGAAAGAGGAGAGTGAAAAAGTTGGCTTTAAACTCAACATTCAGAAAACTATGATCATGGCATCTGTTCCCATCACTTCATGGCAAATAGATGGGGAAACAGTGAAAACAGTGTTTTATTTTGGGGGGATCCAAAATCACTGCAGATGTTGACTGAAGCCATGACATTAAAAGACGCTTGCTCCTTGGAAGAAAAGTTATGACCAACCTAGAGAGCATATTAAAAAGCAGAGATGTTACTTTGCCAACAAAGGTCCATCTAGTCAAAGCTATGGTTTTTCCACTAGTCATGTATGGATGTGAGAGTTGGACTCTCACATAAAGAAAGCTGAGCACTGAAGAATTGATGCTTTTGAGCTGTGGTGAGAGTCCCTTGGACAGCAAGGAGATCCAACCAGTCCATCCTAAAGGAAATCAGTCCTGAATATTCATTGCAAGGACTGATGCTGAAACTAAAACTCCAATACTTTGGTCACCTGATGTGAAGAACTGACTCATTTGAAAAGACTTTGATGCTGGGAAAGACTGAAGATGGGAGGAGAAGGGGATGACAGAGGATGAGATGGTTGGATGGCATCACTGACTCAATGGACATGAGTTTGAGTAAACTCCGGGAGTTGGTGATGGACAGGGAGGCTTGGCGTGCTGCAGGCCATGGAGTTGCAGAGTCGAACATGACTGAGTGACTGAACTGAACTGAACTGATACAGCTTATCTTGGTATTGCCAAAACCTGGGAGGCTAATGTAGTGCTCAATACATGTTACTAGGTTACTATGTAACTAGATTTACTAGGTCCATTACTATTCAAATATTAATTGAATTGATCATATTGAATATATACAATGTACTGATCACTTTCCAGGGGTTCCCAGGTGGCACTAGTGGTAAAGAACCCGCCTGCTAATGCAGGAGACATGAGAAACACAGGTTCAATCTCTGGGTCAGGAAGATGCTCTGAAGGAGAGCGTGGCAACCTACTGCAGTATTCTTGCCTGGAGAATCCCATGGACAGAGGTGCCTGGCAGGCTAGAGTCCACAGGGTTGCAAAGAGTTGGACATGACTGAAGTGAGTGAGCATGCATGCATACATTGATCACTGTTCATCCCACCACAGTTAAAACCCAAGGGCTTTACTGTACCTGCATAGCACCTTCTACCCCAACAGAGGGTAGAGGGTGTGAGTTCCTCCTTGTGAGGAACTGTTCTGTGAACAGGAATCATTTCCTCCTTTTTCCCTCTCGCTCTATCACTTCCACCACACAGTGACCACCTTGCTTTTCTTCAGACATACCTGACAACATTCCAGAAGCTTTGTTATAACCCCTCCCTACGTGGTTGTGTTCTTCTTAGAACTTGAGTTTCTTCCAAATCTATCTATACATTTGGTGCCTGTGTCCAGTCCCCTGTGGGAAGGGAGCTCCATGGAGATAGGGACTTTGGTCCACTGCTGTGGTCCCTGTGCCCAGACAGTGAGTGGCACTTAGCCAATATTCAATAGACTTTAATGACTGAATAAATATAGGAATGAACAAATGAATCTCTAAATCCTACAACAATGCTTAAACATGGTTTTACAGATGAAAAACAGAGGTGCAGAGATACTAAGTAATTTTTCCGTGGGCACACATTTAGAAAGAGTCAGAGTTTGAATTTTATCCGTGCCTCTCTGATTCCAAAATTCATCTCAACGTCTCCTAATCATAAGACATCCAAGTGCCACCTTCAAGAGATGTGCCACCTTCCATATAACAGCTGAACCAATATATACCTGATATTTTTATTTTGGGCTTCTCTGGTGGCTCAGCAGTAAAGAATCCGCCTGCAATGCAGGAGCGGCAGGAGACGTGGTTTTGATCCCTGGGTTGGGAAGATCCCCTGGAGGAGGGCAGGGTAACCCCCCACTCCAGTATTTTTGCCTGGAGAATTCTATGGACAGAGAAGCTTGACAGAATCAGTCCATAGAGTCGCAAAGAGTCAGACACAACTGAAGTGTTTTAGCACACACACAGCACATTTTTAAGTCACATATATTATGCAAATCATTTTATTTTAAAATAAAAGCAATCATTTCCATGAAATACATGACAGTGAAATAGATGTGTGTCCATGAAAATTCAAAATATTCATCAGTGTCTTTTGGAGCAGAAATTCACCTCCTGCTTTTGAAAACACTGAGGCTGCCTCATTCTAAAACCCCTGGGGGCTGGTCCCGAATCCAGGAGTCAGAAGCTTCTATACCCACCAGTGCGTCTTCTCGGTTCTTTCCGTTCACTCAGCTTTCCTGGGACATTCATTGAAAGAAGGCCAGAAAGAGGCTTCAAATGCCTTTAAAACACACTTACACAAACACACACACACACACATCTCACAGGAAGTTCATGTGAGCCTATGAACACTACAGGTCCACAACTGAAAGCATAAACAAAATGCAGAAAGTGGAGAAAGAAATTAATTGAAAACTTGAGGCTGTCAAGCCATACCAAGGAAAATCTCTCCCTGAGTTAAAGATTGCGGACATAATCAAGGAAAGTGACTTCTATAAAAGCTTGATTGGTTGATCGAAATCTCCAGTCATCCCGAAAATAATTGCCTGGAAGAAAGCGCTGAGTGACCTGTCTGCTTGGAAGGGAGCAGCCAATGCTGACAATGGAAGGGGCTCCCCAGCCAGCCCCCCTTCTGCTGGGGCCTCAGCAGTGATGGGCTGAATCTGTTTAAGGATGAACGCTGCCTCATTATTTTCTCCTCTGACATACGTGAATATTTCTCGTGGATGCTTACTCTCAACAACACGGAGGAGGTGTTTGTGCTCTTTGTTTCTGCAGCTTTTTCATTTCCATGTCAGTGATTATAAATATTCACTCTGTCCTCCTCTTGGCAAGGCATGAAGAATGCTGGATAGGGCCACAAGTCTCCGCTTTGGAAAGCTACTGGAATCAGAACTGTGCCAGGGGTCCCCAGACTTCCTCCCAAGCAGGTCTTCCCCTGCCCCCACTCCCTTCTGCCCCACCTGCTTCCTGGCACCACAGTGCTATCAAAAACATCTTTTTTTAAGCTCAAACTCTTCAACAACTCTGTTGCCTACATAAGAAAGGCAGTCTTCCTTAACGTGATGTATGAGCCCCTTTCACGATCTAGCCCCTGCTGACCTCTTCTCAGCTTGTCTCCCACATCTTTCCTGTATCCGCTAAAAGCCTTGCATGTTTTCTCACATCTCTTTGTTGTTGTTATTGTCTAGTCGCTAAGTCATGTCCAACTGTTTGTAACCCCATGTACTGTAGCACGCCAGGCTTCCCTGTCCTTCACTATCTCCTGAAGTTTGCTCAAACTCATGTCCATAGCATCAGTGATGCCATCCAGCCATCTCGTCCTCTGTTGCCCCCTTCTTCTCCTGCCCTGTCTTTCCCAACATCAGGGGCTTTTCCAAAGAGTCAGCTCTTCACATCATGTGGTCACAGTTTTGGAGCTTCAGCTTCAGCATCAGTCCTTCCAATGAATATTTAGGACTGATTTCCTTTAGGATTGACTGGTCTGATCTCTTTGCAGTCTCTGGGCCTACCTATAGTCTTCCCACTGCCCCAGGCCCACTTACCTCCTCTCCTCAGAATCCATGTCTTCCTTGGAAATTCCTTTTATCCTTTCAGACTCTGCTCTGTGAAGCCATCTCTCACCTTGACCCTGCCCAAGACTTATAGAAGATTGGTGCCTAGGACCTTAAAGAAATTCTTCTCTCATCAGGCTCTGACATCTCATTGTCCAAAGGCTGCCTCATACTCCACCTGCCTCCTTAATGAAGTCTTCCCTGATGGCTTTTTTTTTTTTTTTTTTCTGCTCAGCCACAGAGATCTCTAACTTCCTGGAGTTTTTGTTATTCAAATATGTGCCACACATCTGAACACCTTTTTTAATAATCACCTTGGATTTGAAGAAATGCCAAAAATTCTGACCAAGTAATCCTCTTCCAGGAAATAAGCAAGAAGCAGATCAAAGTTTTATGTCCAGAGACATTCCTTGAATTGTTTTTTATAAGCACACAAAAAATGGAAACAACCAGAGTGTGTAACAGTGAGAGGTGGTTATATGAAATATATTCATATAGCCATCAAAAATATTTTGAAGAACATGTAAGGATGTGGAAAAATGGCTATGAAATAATGTTCACTATAAAAGCAGAGTCTAAAGTTGTATGTAAAATATGATCCCAGGTTTATAAAAGAATACATCTTCTTTTTCTAGAGAAGAGAGGGAGCAGGGTGATGAACAGTGTGGACTCCAGAACCAGGCAGCCCAAGCAGGTTTGATTCTGTGATCTTGAGAATGTTACTTAACTATTTTTTTTACCTCACTTTGCTTGTCTATAGTATAGGGATAATAATAGTACCTTCCTTACTGAGTTGCTGTGATGATTAAGTTAGTTAATATAACATAAATTATAATATAGAGCAAAATGGCTGTCGGAGGAAGCCTTACAAATAGCTGTGAAAAGAAGAGAAGTGAAAAGCAAAGGAGAAAAGGAAAGATATAAGCATCTAAATGCAGAGTTCCAAAGAACAGCAAGAAGAGATAAGAAAGCCTTCCTCAGGGATTAATGCCATTGTGCACCTGGCACGTTGTAAGTACTATTTAAGTGTCAATTATCTTTGTTATTACATATCGAAAAAAATACTGCCCTTTCTGGTTGATAGAACTGTGAGTGATTTTTTTTTCTCGTCTTTACATTTCTCTATCCTTTTTTTCCCCAAATTGCCTATAATGAACACACATCACTTTTTTAATCTGAGACGTGTGATATATTTAAAGAAGTAAAGCACCATTCAAAATCTAAGTTATTCTTGACTCCCAGTCATGGCTCTTTTATCCTTTCTTTCCCCTTCTTTTTTTGGGATAAAAAACAGAATGTCACCTTGGGCAAGTCTCAAAGTCCTCTTGTGTCTCAGGGTTCTCATCTGCAAAATGAGGGGAAAATAATTCCTACTTCACAAACAAACTACTGAGAAACACATAAAATTGAATAGGCCTGGTACATAGTGGGGACTCAGGAAATGTTAGCCATCAGGATCACGATGAAAACTCAGAATGGAGTGGCCTGAATATAGACGTGGGGAAGAAACAGCTTTGGGGCCAGACTAATTGGAGTTTGAGTCAAGGCTCTGGTCCCTACTTGCATTGTACCATCCAAGGTCAAGGAAATTCCACCCACCCTGTAGCACCAATTATTTTCTGTCTTAACCCCCTACTTATTGCCTGTGGAGTTCAGTTCAGTTCAGTCATTCAATCATGTCCGACTCTCTGCGACCCCATGAATCGCAGCACCCCAGGCCTCCCTATCCATCACCAACTCCCGGAGTTCACTCAGACTCACATCCATCGAGTCAGTGATGCCATCCAGCCATCTCATCCTCGGTCGTCCCTTTCTCCTCCTGCCCCCAATCCCTCCCAGCATCAGAGTCTTTTCCAATGAGTCAACTCTTCGCATGAGGTGGCCAAAGTACTGGAGTTTCAACTTTAGCATCATTCCTTCCAAAGAAATCCCAGGGCTTATCTCCTTCAGAATGGATTGGTTGGATCTCCTTGCAGTCCAAGGGACTCTCAAGAGTCTTCTCTAACATCACGGTTCAAAAGCATCAATTCTTTGGCGCTCAGCCTTCTTCACAGTCCAACTCTCACATCCATACATGACCACTGGAAAAATCATAGTCTTGACTAGACGGACCTTAGTCAGCAAAGTAATCTCTCTGCTTTTGAATATGCTGTCTAGGTTGGTTATAACTTTTCTTCCAAGGAGTAAGCATCTTTTAATTTCATGGCTGCAGTCACCATCTGCAGTGATTTTGGAGCCCAAAAATATTAAGTCTGACACTGTTTATTTGCCACCATTTATTTTTCATTGATTTATTTCTTTGGTTATATTTTTTCTGTCCTCTTAATTAGATGGCAAGCCCCATGAAGGCAGGGATCAAGTGTTTCACATTCAGCATGCTAGCCTCAGTGCCTGTCTCAATGCCTAGGGGAGAAAGAAGACAATATTCATTACATAACTTTTTGGTAAAAGAATACATGGTCAAATGAATAGATGAACTTGGGCAAATTACATTATTTCCCTTGTCTACTAAGAAAACTGAATGATACAAGGCAATCATGGTGCCTGACACATAGTAGGTGCTCTTTGATTAATTTCCCCTTCCTGGGTATTCGGCAGATCAACCTTAACAGAACGACACAGTTTCTAAAATTACTTTGACCGTCTAGACACATGCTGTTCGGGAAGCATCTTAAACAATTATCCCTTGTGCCTGAGCAATTTCTTGATAAAGGGAATTTTTTCCCACAAAATAGAGCAAAAGAAGCTTTGAAGCTAGAATTTTTATAGTTCACACTCCGTGCATGCCAGACGCAAAACTCACTTTGAGGCGCTAATTGGTGACGTAAAAAAAAAAAAAAAAAGGAAAGAAAAATGTAAAAATGCAACAGTGGGTTTTGGCAGTAAGGAGAAGAGGTTCTTTTCGATCTAAAAATGGTTGTCATCTCAATTTTTCCTGCCTTAATTCATTTCTTAAGCAGAGGGCAAAAAAAAATTGATGATTAAGATGTGTAATGGAAAATTTTCAGAGCAGAGTGAAGAGGTGACTAGAGACCATATGTTGCCCAAGAACGGAGCCTTCAGCAAATGCTGAGGAAGAACAAATGTGCTGATTTGCATACTATTGGAGATTATGTCCCACTGAAAGAATGCACTTCATTACTAATAATGGCCATTATGTACACATACAATTTAAACAATATATAACCTTTCCTGAGACCAAGAGCAAAGGAGAAGCTGGTAATATAAGGTCAGGAGGAAAACAAAGAGTGAAATGAACTGCTGGATTCGAATATTTCACACAAGTCCACATTCAGTTCAGTTCAGTCGCTCAGTCGTGTCCGACTCTGTGACCCCATGAATTGCAGCACGCCAGGCCTACCTGTACATCACCAACTCCCGGAGTTTACTTAGACTCACGTCCATCGAGTCAGTGATGCCATCCAGCCCTCTCATCCTCTGTCATCCCCTTCTCCTCCTGCACCCAACCCCTCCCATCATCAGTCTTTTCCAAATTCAGACTTAAATTGAAGAAAGTAGGGAAAACCACTAGACCATTCAGGTATGACCTAAATCAAATCCCTTATGATTATACAGTGGAAGTGAAAAATAGATTTAAGGGACTAGATCTGATAGATAGAGTGCCTGATGAACTATGGACAGTGGTTCATGACATTGTATAGGAGACAGGGATCAAGATCATCCCCATGGAAAAGAAATGCAAAAAAGCAAAATGGCTGTCTGAGGAGGCCTTACAAATAGCTGTGAAAAGAAGAGAAGGGAAAAGCAAAGGAGAAAAGGAAAGATATAAGCATCTAAATGCAGAGTTCCAAAGAATAGCAAGAAAGCCTTCTTCAGGGATTAATGCAAAGAAATAGAGGAAAACAACAGAATGGGAAAGACTAGAGATCGCCTCAAGAAAACTAGAGATACCAAGGGAACATTTCATGCAAAGATGGGCTTGATAAAGAACAGAAATGGTATGGACCTAACAGAAGCAGAAGCTATTAAGAAGAGGTGGCAAGAATACACAGAAGAACTATACAAAAAAGATCTTCACAACAAAGATAATCACAATGGTGTGACCACTCACCTAGAGCCAGACATCCTGGAATGTGAAGTCAAGTGGGCCTTAGAAAGCATCACTATGAACAAAGCTAGTGAAGGTAATGAAATTCCAGTGGAGCTATTTCAAATCCTGAAAGATGATGCTGTGAAAGTGCTACACTCAATATGCCAGCAAATTTGGAAAACTCAGCAGTGGCCACAGGACTGGAAAAGGTCAGTTTTCATTCCAATTCCAAAGAAAGGCAGTGCCAAAGAATGCTCATACTACTGCACAACTGCACTCATCTCACACGCTAGTAAAGTAATGCTCAAAATTCTCCAAGCCAGGCTTCAGCAATACGTGAACCGTGAACTCCCTGATGTTCAAGCTGGTTTTAGAAAAGGTAGAGGAACCAGAGATCAAATTGCCAACATCCACTGGATCATGGAAAAAGCAAGAGAGTTCCAGAAAAACATCTACTCCTGCTTTATTGACTATGCGAAAGCCTTTGACTGTGTGGATCACAATAAACTGTGGAAAATAAACTCATGTCCATAAGTCAACATTAAGAAAAGGCCAAATACTAGCCAAGCCATGACACTACTAGCATCTGATTTGGGATCAACCCCCCCCCCCCCCCCGTCAGAAATGCAGGAGGCATGTGGCTGTAGCAATGAACAAACCTACGAAAGAAGGCCTAATGGACCTTGTGATTTGCCTTGATTCTTAGAGTTGAACTCAAACAGTAAAACTTAGTTAAATCATGCACTAAATAGGAACTCAGCACTCGCCAGAGTAGTCAACAAACAATACTGGCACCAACAACCAGACTAAGCGCAATACAATTCACCCCAGAGTAGTTTGGGCCAAGTTTTCAGTGTCAGGAATAAAAACGTGACCATGCACTTCCATGAGCCATGGCATAAACCGGAGTGGTGCTGGCCTGTAAGCTCCACCTGAGTCAGGACTCAAGGTCTGGGCATCAGAAAGCCAGAGGTCAAGCCCAAAGAGGGCCACGTACAGGTCACAAGGAGGCCTACTTTGGTCACTTGCCGGGTGTGGGGGGGGTGGTGGTGGGTGTGGGACAGGGGACAAATTCAGAGATGTAAGTCAAAATGAAGTTGCAGTTAACATCTGAGGAAGGTTTCCCAGATTTCTATAGGTGTTTCCATGCATCTGGAATGGCAGGGGGGGGGGGGGGGGGAGGGGGAAGGGATACGTAAATAGTGTGAAATGTAGCTGGTGTCACAGGACAACAGCTATCCTCAGCCTTGAAGAAGGACACTTCCTGCCTCCGCACTGTCCCCAGTGATGTGGGCCTTCCGTCTTGCAGGGCAAGACCTCATTGAGGACAGAGACCATACTCTAGTTTTGCTTCTGCCATGTGGCCCACCATTGCACTTCGTATACATTAGATGCTCAATACATGAGGACTGGTGAGGTTATGAAGTTAACTACATCAAGTATCTACTCTTTCCTTTTGTCAGACATGATTCTTCTCCTAAGTCCCCAGTGTCCTCAAAAACGCCACTTAAAAGTCTCCACCAAAGTTTAAGACCCAGTCACACCCAAGTTTAAATCCCATTCTGCTACTTAATAATGAACCCTTCTGCCATGACAAACATGTGTCAAGCACTACCCTGAACTCGTATACACTAACTCCTCTTATCCTCACAATAGCCCAAAGGTAGATACTATTATTGTCCCAAAGGTAGATATAGATGAAGAAACTAAGACACAAAGAAAGACGTTCAGTATCTCGGCCAAAGGCACAAATCAGCACTTGGAAGCCTGGATTCAAACCCCTGCTGTAACATTCATTAGCTTTGTGGCCTTGGGCAAGTTCCTTACCCTTGCTGAGCTCTTTTCCTTCATTCAACAAATATCTATTGAGTACATACTCTGTGTCAAGAATCGTTTTCAGCATAGGGGATAAAGTGGTAAATAAGAAAAGATTTGGAGACTAATCAAAGGCACAGACAACTTACACCAAATAGGATGACTTACTGTAAGAAAAATGAAGAAGATAAAAGTGAAGAAGTGCAGTGGTGCACAGAGATGCAAAACTATGGTATGGTCTCTGTCCTCAAGGAGGTCTTGCCCTGCAAGACACAGGCCCAGATCACCAGGGACAGCACCGAGGAATCTGGGGAAGCCTTCCTCAGATGCTAACTGCAACTTCATTTTGACTTACATCTCTGAATTTGTCCCCTGTCCCACACCCCCCTGACTGATGTATTAATACTACAGCAGAGGGGGAAAACCCTTGGTTAAGATAGTCGAGGAAGTTCTCTCTGAAGAAAGTAAGTTGAAGTTGAAATGATGAGTTGGTCAACCACTGGCCAAAGCCCCAAATTCTGCAGTAGGAAGATACTTGGATGCTAATGCTGGTTTAGCGGGGGATGTTCTCAGGTGGAGGTTAACATGCTAGACAAAGATCTTCACACTCCATGCTGCCATCCACATGCCTCTTGCCCAGATCTCATCCTCTGTTTCTAATCATGCTCACTCCAGGCTGCTGTCCAGTCAGCCCCACCATTTGCCACTGACTCTGAGTCATAGGCTTTCTAGGTGGCTCAGTAGTAAAGAATCTGCCTGCCAGTACAGGAGACACAAGAGACATAGGTTCAGTCTCTGGGTTGGGAAGATCCCCTGGAGTAGGAAATGGCAACCCATTCCAATATTCTTGCCTGGAGAAACCATACACAGAGGAGCCCAGCAGGCTATAGTCCATGGGGTCACAGAGCTGGACAAAACTGAGCAACTGAGCACCATCACTGCTGAGTCTGTGTATGTTATTTCCAGTCTGTGTATATTATTACTTCCCTTGAACCACTTATCTTTTCACACAAAGTGGTGGCCCCAGTGTACGCCCTGATGTCTGTCACTGAGCAGAACACAGTGCAGCAGATGTCCATTCTTGGCCCCCATCTGCATGTAGACCCACTTGTGAACCAAGCTCTGCTCTTTCCTCCTCTCACAGCTGGTCATAAGGAACCCTCTCCATCACCATAGGTGTGTGCTGAGGGAGAGGGCCTGGGGCATAAGTGCGAATGGCACAGGATCCTAGCCACTCACTCGCACAGCTTACATGTGCCCTCTGACCCTGCTTATGCCTGGTCCAGCTGATGAGGATGATGAATTGCTGATGGATCCTCTCAGTCTCGACAGATTCAACCCAGATTTAGTGATGGGCAACTCTGACCACAAGACCACCTAATGGTACAAGGTCAGCTGTTTTATCATACCATCAAGGGAGGACGGGCTCCAAGCAGCATGCCAGGTGTCACTTTTTGAATGCTATATAGTTCTCTGCTAGGGATGGAAGGGCCTCGCTGCAGAACCCTAGGGGCCTGCACTGTGACCCTCTTGCTGGGGCTCACCATCAATTACATGGAGTCTTTTAAGCACCACACAGACTTCTAACATCATAGAGTCTGCAGGTCTTATGGTCCAAGTGGCAGAGGTGCTTCCACTGCAGCCTGGATCTGTACAGAGCCCTTTCCTGCTCTTGGCACACTCAAAGCTTTCTGCATCCGTACATGGTAAATGGATTGAACCAGTGTTCCCAAGTGTGGACTATATTGTCCTAGAATCACATAACACCTACCAGTTTTCTTCTTTCTTGGTGTTAGGAGAAGAGAGATGAAATAATTTGACTTTTAATTGGAGATGATGTCTTGACATGACCCAAACCACCTGACCTCTAAAAATTCCAGCAATGTAGTGACTTATCTTTGTTCTGGAGCACATATATCTTACCCAAACCTCCACTTACTTGCTGCTGTTTGCTCATCTTATCCAATAAATATGGTATTATCAGTGTGAAGGATCAATGTGATATTCTATATCATGGCTAGATGATTCAAATCGCCTCAGATGATATGATGTCAATAAGAAGAAGAAATCACAAAGCCCTGGGGTAAGAATTGCACTCCCATAAATGTCAATTGTTTCTGATTCTTCTTATAGATGAGGGTGGAAAAAAAAAAGACATTCACCAGATAGCCACACACTGGTCTACACATCTGAAGCCACATAAAGCTCTGCTCTAGCAATGATATCATAGCCATCATCACAACTGTGATTAGGACTATGCTTCCTTGGCACTGTGTTGGTCCACTGTTGACCTCTGGAATCCATTCGGTTTTTGTAGGGGTCAAGCTGGTAAACAAGGTGGAGACATGCTCATTAGCCTTGTACCCTTTAAATACTTAAAAGTAGCACTAATCTCTACTTTTCCTCCAACATGTAATATTGGCTTTGATTTAACATTGGGTATGGGGGTAGAAGACAGTTCCAGACGCTTCCACTTGAACTTTTGCTCTAAGCTAACTTTTACCTCATAGACCTAGAAACCAACATGGTGGTCCTGCCTACCACCAAACATCCATTCCAGTTACACAGTCCAGGGTCAGGGAAATGACCACTGGGTGGAACATGCGGACTCACTATGAACCAGGAAGAGATAGGATTCCATTTACTACCTGACTCCCAAACTCTCTTTACTCTAATAAGGAGACCAGGATGACTTTTTCTGCTTTCGGCATCGATGTCAGTTCCAGCCCTGTGTCTGTGAAGTGAAAGTTGTTCAATCATGTCTGACTCTTTGTGACCCTATACAGTTCATGGAATTCTCCACGCCAGAATACTGGAGTGGATAGCCTTTCCCTTCTCCAGGGGATCTTCCCAACCCAGGGATCAAACCCAGGTCTCCTGCTTTGCAGGCAGATTCTTTACCAGCTGAGCCACAAGGGGAGTCTAACATTCCTCAAAATGCTTGGGCAATCCCCTTGCCTCAGTGTGCCCACAAAGAACAGAAAGAATTAATACTGCATACTTTTGCTATGATGGCATAGCCTTCTTCCTCAAGGTGAGCGGACCTCTCCTTTAGCCAATAGACTTCAGGTCCAAGAACTGGCTCAAGTCCAGAAAATAGGTAAAGAATCATGACCTTTCTTCCCCCTTTGGTGGCTGCCTTCAGCTTCTTGACCATCTATCCTTTTTTTTTTTAATCGTATACATTAAGTAATACCTGTTGGTTCCCTGTCTATCTTGTGTGTACGCTCAGTCACTCAGTCGTGTCTGATTCTTTGTGACCCCGTGGACTGTAGCTGGCCAGATTCCTCTGCCCATGGAACTTCCCAAGCAGGAATACTGGAGTGGGTTGCCATTTCCTCCTCCTCCTCCTCCAGGGGATTTTCCCTACCTAGGGATCAAACCCACGTCTCTTGTGTCTCCTGCATTGACAGGTGGATTATTTACCACTGAGCCACCAGGGAAACATCTTGTACCTAAAGAACACCATATTCTTTTTTTAATTGAAGTATGGTTGATTTACAGAAACACCATATTCTGTTTAATGTCTCCAACATTCTGTGCAAGCTAGATCCCCCACTGGCTACTTTGACCTTGTTCCTCTTTCCAGTAACTGTACCTGCCTTGCTCCTGGTGTTAAGTGTCACCACGTGGCCTCTATTATTTGAGGATCCTACTATCTTTGTTATAACTAGACAGCCCAGTTCTGTAACAGCATCTCTTACTGTCAGTCCTAGCTCCAGAGGACTAACACCCCTGAACTTCTCAGGGGTATCCATGCTCACCTCATGAACACATTCCTTACTGCTTGGATAAAAGAGTGTTCACTTGACCCTTCCATGGAAATTAGTCAGCTAATGGACATTCTTGCCTGGAAAATCAAATGGACAGAAGAACCTGGCGGGCTACAGTTCATGAGATCACAGAGTCAGACACAACTGAGCGACTAACACTTTCATGAATATTCTGGCATTATGTAGTATATTCATTCTAGCAGACCCATTTCTCTGAGCCATCCCATGACTTCCTCTACCATCTGCCTGGGCAGTCCTGACATTTCCACTTTGTTTGGTGTGGACCGTTGCATTCTCCAACGTTGCAAAAGCCATCCTAGCACTACCTCAATTCATTGAAAGTGTGTTAAATCTGTGGCCAGGGAAAGTGTTCTCATTTCAGTAAGCTCGCCCTTCAGAGTTTAAGTGTTAGTCAGTCATTTGTATCTGACTCTTTGTGACCCTATGGACTTTGTGATCTCTCTGTCCATGGAATTTTCCAGGCAAGAATGCCGGAATGGGTTGCCATTTCCTTCTCCAGGGATCTTCTGGGCCCAGGGATTGAACCTGGCTCTTCTACATCACAGACTGATTTTTTTTTTTTTTTTTACCATCTGAGCCAGCAGGGTTGTTTAACATCCTCAAAATCTAGTCTGTCTTGGGTGGTATTCTCTGTAACATAGTCTCTGAGACAAACATTTGCACACAGGATGTTTATTGGGATTTGCTCTCAGGAAAAATGCCTCTAAGAAGGTGGGGAAAGCAGAACTGAGCTTAGGGAGCAAAGATGCTCAACAGATGCATTTGCAATGGAGGCCTCTGCTGATCGACTGGCATAGCCCTTCAAGGTTGCTCTTGAACCCCTGTACATATAGCCCCTGACACAGACCATCCTCCAAGAAGGGGCCATACCATCGTGGGATAGCTCCCTTCTACCACAGGCAATTCCTGAAGACCAATCTATACTGCCAGCATCAAGGAGCAGGACCAGGGACCCACAGCCACTAAAGAGTCCATTAGACACAAACCCTCATAATAAGATGAAAATCTTTAGCAAGTCTAGGTTAGCAACTTCACGTTTAGGAAGAAAGTAGGTACTAAGAATTCCAGAGACTAAAAGCTCGCAAATCATAACTTATGAGGGGATATATTTGAAAGAAATATGGATACCTGATGTGTCTCTGTAGAACAATGAACCTTCCCTTCAAAAGTTTCATAGCTCCAAGAATAGTGTTTCCACGACCTCTGTCGTAGTGCCACTTTCACAGAATGAAAGCAGTTAGGTGCTACTCCCATCCCTGCTGAAGCAACAGCAAAAGAAACTTTATGATGTGGCTCAAAGCAGGGTGTCATCACATGCCAGTCAGCCCCAGCTTCATGTTTCCCTACACATTTTGTGAATATCCTTTGGAACAGAGCCTTTTTTTTTTTTTTTCAGGCAAGGCTTTATTGGGCCTCCACTGCAACAGGAGGCAGCAAGAACAAACAACAGCTTCCCTTGCTTGCCCAGTTCCCTGAATGTGGGCAAGCCGGTTCCTTGTAAGGGTAGGGGTGTCAACAGGTCAGGTCGGCGGGATGGCTTAGGTGGTTTGCCCACCCCTTAGGTGGTGTTGTGTGCAGGGGGCATGTGAGGTACTCTGCTTTTGCTCAGGACTCTTCAGAAGTGGCAGTTTAGCTTTTTGGTCTTTTTGTATCTTTCATCCAAAATTTTTCCTAATTGCTGCATGCACACAGTTATTTTTAGTCCCAGATAGTTTCTTTGTATTTTGTTGCTCCAAGAGAGGTATGTCCAGGTGCAAACATTATGGCACTGCTGCAAAAGGTCCCAGGTCCTAGACCTGTCTCATTCCACGCCCCCCCCCCCCCAAGAGACTGCTTTCTTTTTAATTTTTATTATTTTGTATTTTTAAAAAATTTATTTTATGTTTGATTGCGTTGGATCTTTGTTGCTGCTCATGGACTTTCTCTAGTTGCGGCTAGCAGGGGCTACTCTTTGTAGCAGCACCCAGGCTTCTCATTCCTGTGGCTTCTCTTTTTGCAGACCACAGGCTCTAGAGCACAGGCTTAGTTGCTCCGCAGCGTGTGCAATCTTCCCAGAGCAGGGACTGAATCTGCGTCCCCTGCACTGGCAGGTGGATCCCTATCCTCTGTACCACCAGGGGAGTCCTACACCTTTATTCTTAAGGGGTAAGGGGCTAAGGTCTCTTATCCTGAAACTTATTCCTGCTGGACAAGGGCTGCAGACCCTAGCCTACCCTAGAAGTATAAAACTCCCTTGTTGACTTTCAGGAACTTGTAGGAACCTGGGCCACTTTCCACTGGAATGGACTGAATTCCTTAAGCCATCATGTACCTTACTTCAAACCGTTGGCGCCTAAACACATAAACTTAACCAGTTCAGTTCAGTTGCTCAGTCATGTCCGACTCTTTGCAACCCCATGAATTGCAGCACGCCAGGCCTCCCTGTCCATCATCAACTCCCAGAGTTCACTCAAACTCATGTCCATCGAGTCAGTGATGCCATCCAGCCATCTCATCCTCTATCGTCCCCTTCTCCTCCTGCCCCCAATCCCTCCCAGCATCAGAGTCTTTTCCAATGAGTCAACTCTTCGCACGAGGTGGCCAAAGTACTGGAGTTTCAGCTTTAGCATCATTCCTTCCAAAGAACGCCCAGGACTAATCGCCTTTAGAATGGACTGGTTGGATCTCCTTGTAGTCCCAGGGACTCTCAAGAGTCTTCTCCAATACCACAGTTCAAAAGCATCAACTTAACCAGAGGGTTAAACAAATAAGGACTTAAAAAGAAAAAGACAACAATAGCCATTAAAGGGCTTAGAAAGGGAAGGAACCAGATTAACTTTGGGCTTCCTTAGCTGTTGACGAGACAGCTCCCAGCATGACACAACTTTAGGCATCAGAGAACAGAGACCTGGGTTTCCTCCCAACTGTCTAGCGAGCTTTGTGACCTCAGGCAGGTCACTTCCCCTCTTGTGGGCTCAACTTTCTCTCTAAAATTAAGCAAATACTTAGGTTGCACATCCTTGTGACCTTTTTCACTCATTGGAGACATTGCTAATCCACGTCTCCTGTGCCTAGATAAGAAACTTAGAGTCCTTCTTAATAACATGTTCCAGAAAATCACTGCTAATGAATCATTGTTTATAGTTAACATGAAACCTGCAGGCCCCTTCTGTACTAAAAGCTCCCTTCTTCCATCCAGACAGCTGTGATTCATGCTCAGAGCCATGTATCACAAACCAACGTAGCCAACGTGACTCTTGTATATAGATGTCCTAGAAGCTCATGGCATCACCAGGGCCCTGGGGAAACCCAGCTACTGACACAGGAATTCCAGACTGTGTCCCTGCTTTCTGCAACGTCTTCAGCCTTTCTGCCTCTTACTAGACAGGGGCCAGGGGTCTCGTACATGCATTTAGGCTCCAGCCCCATCCATCCCTAACCTGGCCCATTAAGAAAGTCTTCTGTAGAGGTGGCCCTAGGGCATGTCGAACAATCACACAGGGTGAGGCTATCACAGAGAAAGCCAATTTTAGAATGTGTCATCACATTAGTGCAAATTAGCTCTGATATTTACTTGTCCTTAAGAGGCCTTTCGTTTACAGGAATGAAATCGTTTATTTCTACAAGCAACATAGAGACCAACCACCCTCAACCTTTCCTACCCTCACAATTTCATAAATGTCACTTCTCTCTCCTGCCAACAGACACATACTAATAAGAAATCAATTAATCTATTAAGAGCAAGAGTAACAGGCTTCTTGTCTAGCCTACCAGAGTCCTGGCCCTCCTAAAGCTTTCCACCTAACCCTTCTCCCCTCATACTACCTCCCTCCCATCTTGAAGTAGCTCGTGCTGCATAATGAGAGTTTTGGAAGGCAAACCCTCTGTTTCTTAAACCTACTGTCCTCATTAGGGTCAATCTTTTAAGGTCCTTCAACTATTCTGAAATTCTTAACTCTGTCCTTGTTCCCTACTTCATCAGTAATGCTGCCAGATGCAACGTATCATTCAAGAAATCCAACAGCTTGTCAAAAATAGAAACTGAATTCCCCATATTGCCAACTCAAAGCTTGATCTCCTGAAGCCCAGATACAAAAATACATTAAGCTCCACTGAGTTCAAATTGCATTTGGAGATCTTTTGCTGATAGCTGCCAGTTCCCAGGACCCCAGGGCCTAAAACTAAACCAGAGTTAATATCTCATTAGGTGAAAAGTTTGACAGAATATAGACTGTCAGGGCTAGCGGGGACACCAAAGATCTTGTAGTCCCGCCCCTTTGTTTACAAACAGGGGAAATATACACAGGAAGGTGAAGTGATCTACCCAGAGTCACACAGCAGTTTAGTGACAAGGCAGGGAATAAACGGAGCTAAATTTCTGACATTAACGCTCCTCTGGCAGTGTTATAGGTTATATGTTAATGGCCTATCCGGTCGCTGTTTGCACTTCACCTCATGTTCTCTCATCCTGAAAGAACTAAAAAAAATTCATAACAAAAAAACACACCCACCAAAAAAAAAAATTTAAAGGGAATGCATGGTAGCCCAGTGGTTAGAACTCTGGTCTCACTGCTGAGGGCCCAGGTTCAGTCCCTGGTCAGGGAACTAAGATCCCACACGCCATTACATCACAGCCAAAAAGGAAAATAATTAATAATGTTTAAAGGTGGGGGGGGGGCGGAGAGAGAGATCTGAGACTTAAACTCAAAAAAATTTTTTTTCTTTTTCAAATGTCAAGTCTTTCAAGACCATAGGCAGTGTAGACCTTATCAGTAGGAGGTATAGACTGCCGAATTCACATGGCTTGGGATACCTACTGAAAAGTCTCTCACCCCAAGTACTTCCATTTGCTGGCTGTGGTGGGTAAAGGAAAGGCGTGAAGGAGGGCTCAGAGTTACTGGGTGCTCAGGGAGGACCTCCTCAATAAGGCAGCAAGTGAACCGAGACCCAAAGCAGATAAGGGGGCAAGCCAGGTGGGGATGTGAAGGAAACATATTCTAGGCAGATAAACAGTAACTACGAAGGCTCTGTGGCCAAACTGGGCAAAAAGAGAAAGAGGCAAAGTAGCAGGTAAGAGGGCTGGGTTGGGAAAGGTGGGGGGCAAATCAAGGCCTTAACATAGGGCCTTAAAAGCCATTGTGAAAACTCAGAGTTCACAATGAGTGATGTGCCAGCAGGGCACTGAGGAAAAGGGAGTGATATGATGTAACTTACATTTTGAAAGGAATGATTTATATAATGAGAAATCACTTCACATTCACTAGGGTGGCTATAAACAAAATGTCAGATAATTTCAAGTGTTGGTAAAGATGTAGAAACTTGGAACCTCATCCATTGTTGGTAGGAATGTAAAATGATGTAGTGATTTGGAAAACAATCTGACAGTTCCTCAAAAAGGTTAAGCATAGAGCTGCCATATGACTCAGCAATTCCACTCTTCCTTATATACTCAAGAGAAATGAAAGTGTATGTCCAATATGAACATTGTACACAAATGTTCATAGCAGTATTATTCACAGAAATCAAAAGTGGAAGCAATGCAAATGTCCATTAACTGATGGATAAATGAACAAGGTGTGATATAGCAACACAATAGAATATTGCATGTGTGCACACTCAGTCACTTCAGTCATGTCTGACTCTTTGCGACCCCATGGATTGTATCCACCAAGCTCCTCTGTCCATGGGACTCTACAGGTAAGAATACTAGAGTGAGTTGCCATGCCCTTCTCCCGGGGATCTTCCTGACCCAGGGAACGAACCCACATCTTTTGCATCTCCTGCACTGCAGACAGATTCTTTACCTGGGAAGCCCTAATAGAATATTATTTGGTACTGAAAAAGGCAGTGAAATACAAAATCATGCTATAATATGGATGAACCTTGAACACATTAAGTGAAAGAAGCCGGACACAAAGGATCACATACTATATGATTCTACTTATCTGAAATGCCCAAAATAGGCAAATCTATAGAATCAGAAACTAGATCAGCAGCTTGCCTAAGGATGAGGGGGTTGGCAGGGAAGGTTAGGATGAAATCTGAAGTGATTATTAATGGGCATGGGGTTTCTTTAGGGGGGCAGTTAAAATACCCTGAAATTTATTGTGCTGACAGTTGTGCTACTCTGTAAATATACTTAAAGCCATTAGATTATACATTTTGAATAGGCAAATATATAGTATGTGAATAATATATCAATTAAGCTGTTATAAAAATAAATTCAGACTACTATCAGGGCTGCTTAGGTAAAACTGTATAGTGACAGAGCATAAGCATGGACGTCAGTTAGAAGGCTACTGCAAAAACCAGGTATGAGATGATGGTGGCTTGGACCACAGTGAGTTACAAAGGTGGGAGACTCATTAAGTATTATATACCTTCTAAAAGGTGAGACAATATCCTTTATTTCTGAAAGATTAAGTGTGAAATACAAGTTTTAGGTGAATGTAAGTTTTGAGGAATGAACAACTGTTGGGGGGTTACTATGATCTTTAAAGGGAATCCCCAAGAAAAAGAAATGCAAAAGGCAAAATGGTTGTCTGAGGAGGCCGTAAAAATAGCTGAGAACAGAAGAGAAGCTAAAGGCAAAGGAGAAAAGGAAAGATAAACCCATTTGAATGCAGAATTCCAAAGAAGAGCAAGGAGAGATAAGAAATCCTTCCTCAGAGATCAGTGCAAAAAAATAGAGGAAAACAATAGAATGGGAAAGACTAGAGATCTCTTCAAGAAAATTAGAGATACCAAGGGAACATTTCATGCAAAGATGAGCACAATAAAGGACAGAAATAGTATGGACCTAATGGAAGCAGAAGATATTAAGAAGAGGTAGCAAGAATACACAGAAAAACTATACAAAAAAGATCTTCATGAACCAGATAACCACGATGGTGTGATCACTCATCTAGAGCCAGACATCCTGGAATGAGAAGTCAAGTGGGCCTTAGAAAGCATCACTACAAACAAAGCTAGTGGAGGTGATGGAATTCCAGTTGAGCAATTTCAAATGCTAAAAGATGATGCTGTGAACATGCTGCACTCAATATTACAGCAAATCTGGAAAACTCAGCAGTGGCCACAGGACTGGAAAAGGTCAGTTTTCATTCCAATCCCAAAGAAAGGCAATGTTAAAAATTGTTGAAACTACCACACAATTGCACTCATCTCACATGCTAGTAAAGTACTGCTCAAAATTCTCCAAGCCAGGCTTCAACAGTATGTGCACTGTGAACTTCCACACGTTCAAGTTGAATTTAGAAAAGGCAGAGGAACCAGAGATCAAATAGCCAACATTCACTGGATCATTGAAAAAGCAAGAGAGTTCCAGAAAAACATCTACATTTGCTTTACAGACTACACCAAAGGTTTTGACTCTGTGGATCACAAGAAACTGTGGAAAATTCTTAAAGAGATGAGAATACCAGACCACCTGACCTTCCTCCTGAGAAATCTGTATGCAGGTCAAGAAGCAACAGTTAGAACTGGACATGGAAGAACAGACTGATTCCAAATTGGGAAAGGAGTACGTCAAGGCTGTATATTGTCTCCCTTCTTATTTAAATTATATGCAGAGAATATAATGTGAAATGTTGGCTGAATGAAGTACAAGCTGGAATCAAGATTGCCAGGAGAAATATCAGTAATCTCAGATATGCAGGTGACACCACTCTTATGGAAGGAGAAGAATTAAAAAGCCTCTTGATGAAAGTGAAAGAAGAGAGTGAAAAAGTTGGCTTAAAACTTAACATTCAGAAAACTAAGATCATGGCATCCGGTCCCATCACTTCATGGCAAATAGATAGGGAAACGCTGGAAACAGTGAGAGACTTTATTTGGCCGGGGGGCGGGGGTGGGGGGGCTCCAAAATCACTGCAGATGGTGACTGCTGCCATGAAATTAAAATATGCTTGCTATGTGGAAGAAAAGTTATGACCAACCTAGATAGCATATTAAAAAGCAGAGACGTTACTTTACCAACAAAGGTCCATCTAGTCAAAGCTATGGTTTTTCCAGTAGTCATGTATGGATGTGAGAGCTGGACTATAAAGAAAGCTGAGCACCAAATAACTACTTCTGAACTGCGGTGTTGGAGAAGACTCTTGAGAGTCCCCTGGACTGCAAGGAGATCCAACCAGTCCATCCTAAAGGAAATCAGTCCTGAATATTCATTGGAAGGACTGATGCTGAAGCTGAAACTCCAATACTTTGGCCACCTGATGTGAAGAACTGACTCATTTGGAAAAGACCCTGACGCTAGGAAAGATTGAAGGTGGGAGGAGAAGCGGATGACAGAGGATGAGATGGTTTGATGGCATCGCTGACGTGATGGACATGAGTTTGAGTAAGCTCTGGGAGTTGGTGATGGACAGCAAAGCCTGGTGTGCTGCAGTCCATGGTGTTGCAAAGAGCTGGACACGACTGAGTGATTGAATTGAACTGATTGCTGGAAGAAAAACTTTACTAAGGCTATTGCTGGAAGAAAAAATTACAAATTAATTTTGGTTATGTTAAAAACTTGAGATCTAGGAACTTCCCTGGTGGTTCAGGGGTTAAGACTCCACACTCAATTTCTGATCAGGGAGCTAAGATTCTACATGCCATACTGCATGGCCAAAGTGTATATGGGTGTGTATTCAGTCACTCAGTCATGTCCAACTCTTTGCAGCCCCATAGACTGTAACCCATCAGGCTCCTCTGTCCAAGAGATATCTCAGGCAAGAATACTGGAGTGGATAGCCATATCCTCCAGGGGATCTTCCCAACCCAGGGATATATACTAAACTTGAGATCTGTTAGACATCTAAGTGGAAGTATCAGGTGGGCGTCTCAGTCTGGAGTTTAGGGAGAGAGAAAAATTGAAAAATAAAGTTGAGATGATGATCACTTAGATATTTGAAGCATGAGATGGAATGGTATCATCTAGGGAATGGAAGCAAATACAGAAGATAAGAAATTCAATGTGGACTGAGACCTGGGCTATGCCAACATATTGAGTTTGGGAAATGAGGAGAAAGCATTAAAGGACATTGGGGGAGGGGGCAATAGATTATTTCCAAAGAAAGAAAGATTGAGGGCAGGAGGAGAAGGGGATGACAGAGGATGAGATGATTGGATGGCATCACCCACTCAATGGACATGGGTTCGAGCGGACTCTGGGAGTTGGTGATGGACAGGGAGGCCTGGCATGCTGCAGTTCATGGGGTCGCAAAGAGTCAGACACAACTGAGTGACTGAACTGAACTGAACTGAAAGAAAGAATATTTCAATGAGAAGGACGTAATCATTGTGGCATGTATACTACTTCCAGTAAGTCAAGCAAGATGAGGACTGAAAATTTTCCAATGGACTTACTGACTTGGAAGTCTTTGCACCATCACAGGATTAGTCTTGTGACAATCCTGTGCAACAAAAGACTGACTGGAGTGACTTCAAGAGACAATAACAGGAGAGAAATTAGAGGAGAAGCTAAAGATAATTTGCTCAATGGTTTTTCCATAAGTAAGATCTGAGAAATGGAGAGGCAGCTGGAAGAGGTATGTGTGGGGAGAAGTTCTTTTTTCTTTTTTTTTTAACGTGAAGACTCCCAGCATGTTTGTATGCTGATGGGAAAAGTCCAGTAGATGAGTAAACAGGGAACATTGATGATGCAGGAGAGAAGGAGGCCACCACAGGGAGAAGAGCTGAAGTCTGGCGCCCAGGAGGAGGGCTGGCTTGAGATAGGTGCTTGGATGGCCCACTCACGGTAAAGGGAGGCCAATCAGGGCAACAGCTTAGGTTTGGGGAGAGGTGGAAATTGGAATGTTTAGACGTCTTCTTTTCATTGCTTCTCTGTCAAACAAGAAGCAAGGCCGCTTGTTGAGAGTGAAGAGTGGAAGGGGAAAGGAGAAGATACCAGAATTTTGAGGCGGGGAAGTAGTAGTTAAATAGTCCTTTGTAGAGAGAAGGAAGGGCTAGACAGGTAACCCAGGTTAGTGGCCGTTCATTAAAGTGTTATTGTTCAATGGGTGTGTTTTCCCAGCCACATTTAATTGTTTGTGTCAAGGCAGAATGGGATTTAATCAAAGTCAAGGTTTTCCAGAAAAGTGCAGAGAGAGAGGGTGAGGTAGCTGATAAAATGCAAGAAAATGCTTCTAATGATGGCCAGGGAGTCTAAGCTGGCAGAGGGGGAACTGAGGATATGGAGGGGATTTAGGGACAGAGAGAGGATGGGAGGATAAACAGGGCATAGGTCGCAGTGGGGAAGAGGAGATTCGGAGAGCTGGGGGAGGGAGAAGCACATTAAGCCATTATCGGATATCACCACCTCTTCCTGAATTTATTTACAGGCACTTGTTAAATTGAATTAAATTTTAATGAATTAATACCACTGGCAAAGTTACATGGTGTATTAGTTTCCTGGGGCTGCTGTAACTGGGTGGCTTAACCAACAGAAGTGTGTTGTCTCACAGTTTTGGAGGCTAAAAGTTCCAACTCAAGATATTGTCAGGGTTGATTCCTTCCTACGGGTGTGAGGGAGAATCTGTTCCTTGCCTGTCTCCTAGCGTCTGGTGGCCCTGAGCATTCCTAGACTTGTAGATAATGCCCTCCCTGTGTCTCCGATGGTCTTCCCTTTGGACATGTCTGTCTCTGGGTATAAATTTCCCCTTGTGAAATTATATCAATCATAGTGGACTGGATCCTATCCTAGTGACCTCATTTAATCTGATCGCCTTTGTGAAGTCCCTATCTCCAAATAAGATCACAACCTGAGGTCCCAGGGAGTTAGGACTTCAATATTTTTGTTCTGGGGGACATGACTCCACACGTAACGCAGAGTATCCTAAGTAGTAATATATATGCTGAGAAAATATACAGGCAGCTGTACCAGCAGGATTCAAACTAAGAATGACCAAACTTGAATCTTAGAAAATGACATCTTCAGTTGTTCAGTGTTCATTGGAGCAGAAACCAAGTCAGCCATTACCCTTGACCTCTGCTTGGGATCAAGAAGGGGTACGGGGGTGTAAGAGTAGGGGAGAGGGAATGGGGAAGCCTGCAAAATTACTGGATCGTGGTCCAGAAAGAGCCCTCGGGAAAAGTCACACAAAGGCTTTTAGCCTGGCTGTTGCAGCTAGGAATCCAAAAAACATTTCTCCACCAAGGTCTGAAGCACCCTTTCCTTCCTTTGCCCTGTACCTATGGAGCAGGTTGGAGGTATGGTCCACGAAGGGGCTGGCATTCTTTCAGCCTTAGGAAATGTGATGCTAACCACTGGGTCAGGATGAACCATGCAAGCCCTCAACACAAGGCACTTCTCTCTCAGCACTAAAGCACCTGGCAAAACAAATGTGTTCTCAGAGGTGAGCAGTAGATCCCCAAAGACTTTTTGAAAATGCATAGGAAGCAGATGCATGGGCTCTCAAGTACAGAAGCATCTGCGAGAAGATCTATCCAAAGAGAAGGTCAAAATAGAAAAAAGTTGGGCAACTGGTTGACCAGACATCTTGGAACAGTGATTATTAAACTGTGACCAATGAAATTTGTTGATCAGTTGCTGTTTCAATGGATGAAAACTGATCGTGATTTAATTTGTAGGCATAAGGGGTCACTAAATTTTAGTCTTCATAAATTCAATTTAGTACATTATAAGTTTATTGAGGCTGCTAATTCATTACTCTGCTAACAATTCTGGCTCCCACACAATGCTTGGCAATACTGCAAGCTCCACCACAAGTTCACATTCACTTGGAGGGAATTCCCACAAGTGTCAAGAAGGATCCCTTTTTGTCAGTGTATTATCCATGTTGTCTTGAGTTGGTTGATTGTGCTTTTTAAATTGCTGCTATTCTTGTTTTTTAATTGCAAATGGCTGTGGTTTTGTCATATCTTATTAATTTAGTTGGTCGTCAGTAGTTTGTTAAACCTTACTGTGTGTAATGGTGCATACTGTACCAAGAGTATTTTTGGCCTATAATTATCTAATATCTAAGCTTAAAGGCACAATATATTGTGGTTCAAATGTGAGTCAATCAGACCATTATTTCTAAAGCATATTATATATAGATAAATAGATATGTACACATATATGTGTATTTATAAATATATATGTACATATAATGGAGAAGGCAATGGCACCCCACTCCAGTACTCTTGCCTGGAAAATCCTGTGGACGGAGGAGCCTGGAAGGCTGCAGTCCATGGGGTTGCTAAGAGTCGGACACGACTGAGCGACTTCACTTTCACTTTTCACTTTCATGCATTGGAGAAGGAAATGGCAACCCACTCCAGTGTTCTTGCCTGGAGAATCCCAGGGATGGCAGAGCCTGGTTGGCTGCCATCTATGGGGTCGCACAGAGTTGGACACGACTGAAGCGACTTAGCAGCAGCAGCAGTAGCAGCATGTACATATAAATGATGTAATTTAAAGTGTTTGTAAACATACACATGTAGTTGTTGTTCAGTCACTCATTTGTGTCCAACTCTTTGCAATCCCATGGACTATAGCCCATCAGGCTCTTCAGCCCATTGGATTCTCCCAGCAAGAATACTGGAGTGGGTTGCCATTCCCTCCTCCAGCGGATCTTCCTGACCCAGTGATCGAATCTGCATCTCCTGCAGTGGCAGGCGGAAATTTTACCACTGAGCCACCAGGGAAGCACGCATATGTAGTATATTTATACATTAAATAGTCTCTCCAAATATTCCCCCCAAATTTCCTGTACAGTGGAATTTTGGTGGTAAATATTTGTGCTCTTTATATAACTTTATATAGATTCCAACATACTATCAAGGTAGTATAATTATTGGGTTCTTTCTATGGGTGTAGGGCATGTTTTACAATGGAAAATCATTACGTATGACTCTTCTCTTATATGATAAATAATAGGTTTTTATAAATTATAAGCAATTGATTAGCTACATTTTCATATTTTGTCCCCCAGATTATGGGAGACCATGCCTTGCTTTTGTGTTTGCTCCCTGTTGTTGCTGTTCAGCTGCTCAGTTGTGTCTGACTCTTTGTGACCCATGGACTGCAGCACTCTAGGCTTCCCTGTCCTTCACCATCTCCCAGAGCTTGCTCAAACTCACGTCCATTGAGTCTGTGATGCCATCCAAACATCTCATCCTCTTTCGTCCCCTTCTCCTCCTGCCTTCAACCTTTCCCAGCATCAGGGTCTTTCCCAAGTCAGTTCTTCGCATCAGGTGGCCAAAGTAATGGTGGTTCAGCTTCAGAATAAGTCCTTCCAATGAATATTCAGGATTGATTTTCTTTAGGATCGACTGGTTGGATCTCCTTGCAGTCCAAGGGACTCTCAAGAGTCTTCTACAACACCACAGCTCAAAAGCATCAATTCTTTGGCGCTCAGCCTTCTTTATGGTCCAGTTCTCACATTCATACATGACTACTGGAAAAATCATAGCTTTGACTTTATGGACCTTTGTAGGCAAAGTAATGTCTCTGCTTTTTAATATGCTGTCTAGGATTGTCATAGCTTTGCTTTCAAGGAGCAAGGGCCTTTTAATTTCATGGCAGCAGTCACCATCTGCAGCGATTTTGGAGCCCAAGAAAATAAAGTCTGTCACTGTTTCCATTGTTTCCACATCTATTTGCCATGAAGTGATGGGACCAGATGCCATGATCTTAGTCTTCTGAATGTTGAGCTTTAAGCCAACTTTTTCACTCTCCTCTTTCACTTTCATCAAGAGGCTCTTTAGCTCCTCTTTACTCTCTGCCATAAGAGTGGTGTCATCTGCATATCTGAGGTGATTGATATTTCTCCCGGCAATCTGGATTCCAGTTTGTGCTTCATCCAGCCCAGCATTTTGCATGATGTACTCTGCATATAAATTGCATAAGACAGTGACAATATACAGCCTTGGTGTACTCCTTTTCCAATTTGGAACCAGTCCATTGTTCCATGTCTGGTTATAACTGTTACTTCTTGACCTGCATATAGGTTTCTCAGGAAGCAGGTAAAGTGGTCTGGTATGCCCATCTCTTTAAGAATTTTTCACAGTTTGTTGTTATCCACACAGTAAAAGTTCCCTATAAGGACCCGTATCCAATGGATCAGAGTATCTGAACCTTTGGCTCTTACATGGGACAACAGCTTAACAACAGTTACTGTGATCCGGACGTATAATGAAGTAAAGCAGCCAATAGCAAGGGCTCGTTCAAATCCTGACCATACACTCATGGTGCAACCACAAGAAACCTTTTTAGCCCTCTTGAGTTTCAACTTCCTCATCTGTCAACTGAGGAAATAATCTACCTTACAAGGTTGTTACCAACTTAAATGAGATGGAGTATATAAAATGCTTAGCTCAGGGTTTGGCGTAGGAAATGGAATAGGAAATGGCAACCCACTCCAGTAGTCTTGCCTGGAAAACTCCATAGACAGAGGAATCTGTTGGGCTACAGTCCATAGAGTCGCAAAGAGTCAGACACAACTGAGTGACTGAGCATGCGTACACACAAGTGCTCAAAAAGGGCAATTGTCTTATTGCTGGGGTTATCATCGTTACTAACTCATAAGCCAGGATGGGCTAGATTGTCCTGCCATTGACACACAACACCAGTCTTAGTGGTTTACAAGAACAAGGATTGACTTCTTGAATTCATTGCATATCCTCTGAAGGTCTGCTATGCCTTTGCTCCAAGTCCCTTTTTCTCTGGAACCCAACCTGGAACATTGCTAGCCTTTGGGACAGAGGAAAAAGAGAGGAAAAAAAAACAAACACTGCTGGCTCTTAAAGCCTTTGCCTAGGAGTTATGCATCATTCTGACCCATATTTCATTAGCTAAAGCATCCTGGCCACTTGCATATTTAACACGGTAGAAATGTATAACTGCCCTGCAGAAAAAGTTTGTTGTTATTTAAGTTGCTAAGTTGTATCCTACTCTTTTGAGACCCCATGGACTGTAGACCGCCAGGCTCCTCTGTCCTTGGGATTTCCAAGGCAAGAATACTAGAGTGGGTTGCCATTTCCTTCTCCAGCGGATCTTTCTGACGCAGGGATTGAACCCCTGTCTCCCACATTACATGCAGATTCTTTACTGCTGAGCCATCAGGAAAGCCCCACAGAAAATGCACCACAAGGAAACTGGAACATTTGGTGAGCAGTAATACCATCAACCATACAATCAATTACTAACTTACTAAGGGTATAATCTTTAGCCCCACTATCTTTGAGATTCCACCCAGCTTAACTAATAGAGTCAAAAGCCCCTCCTAGTGTAATCCAAATGTAAGATCTAAAAAAACCCTTCATTTAAGGCAACTGCATGTTTCTCTCTTATGCACATATCCAAGTATGAAACAATTTCAGCTACTGCCTCACAACAGCGCAGTGACTCTAGGCCATCCTCACTGCTGCAGCTCTGCTGTGCTCTGCTTAGTCGCTCAGTCGTGTCCGACTGTTTTAGACCCCATGGACCCTGCCAGGCTCTTCTGTCCTTGGGGTTTCTCCAGGCAAGAATAGTGGAGTGGGTAGCCGTTTTCTTCTCCAGGGGATCTTCCCAACCCAGGGATCCAACCCAGGTCTCTTGAATTGCTGGCAGATTCTTTACCATCTGAGCCACCAGGGAAGCCCATCCTCACGGCTACAACTTCGTTTTCAGCCAGAGTCTCCCCACGCTGAAGCTGCTCCACTATTGTAACCAATGTCAGGTGCTCCACAGTATCCATCCGCGTTATTCTTCCAATCTGAATTTACTTCTTTCCTCTCTTGCTTCCTGAAGTAGCAGATCTTATTGAAACATAAAAGTCCCAAAGGAATTAAATGATAGGGAGGGGAAGCCATTAAAAAAGGTAATGCAGCTTCCTTAGAGCTGAACTTCTATAAGCAGATTAATGTCATTCTCAGGAACTTTGTTTCCACCTCCACCATGGACCTCTGGTGAGCTAGACTGGCAGCTGAACTCTGGGCCTGCACACAACCAAGTCAATGCACAAACTGAGGATGAGTGGCCAGTAACTCAAGGGAAGGATTTACAGATGAGAAAGCTGGAGGATGCTAATGAGCCAGAGAGCAGATCCATATCTAGAGCAAATCAAAATTTGCAGGGCTTTCTGTTTTTAATTTTGGCTGCATCAGGTCTTGGCTGCAGGGCCTTCGTTGCATCATGCGGGATCTTTTGTCGCAGTGCACGACCTCACTTAGTTGTGGTGTGTGGGGTCAGTAGTTGCTCTGCATGGGCTTAGTTGACCTGTGGCATGTGGGATCCTAGTTCCTTGACTGAGGATCCAACCTGCATCCCCTGCATTACAAGGCGGATTCTTAACCACTGGACCACCATGGAAGTTCTAAAATTTGGGTGTAAATCATTCATCAAATCCAAAAACACACCTGCCCATGAAGATGCCTCCCCCAAAGGCCACTCAGATACAGATCGGCATTTAAAGATTGATAACTTGGGGGTCTGACATTTCCCAGACATGAATGACTGAGGAAGATGAACAGATTCAATTCTCTAAAATTCACAAGCAGTCTCGGCAAGCATGGCAAACCAAATGAAGACCCCACAAGAGGTCTCATGTTGGCCCTGTTTTGAGGTTTCTCATACTCCTTTAATGTATGAGGTTGAGACCCACTGAGATAAAGGCAGTGAGTGAAGCCCTGTCCCCACCTCCATGTGGGAGATTTCCCAGACTATAGCTGTTCCTCTGCTACCTTCAGAAACCATGCCACAGCTCCATGCCCCCTGCTGTATTATTTATTTAATGCTTCTAATATTGAACTGGTCCTTTTAAACTGAACCTAACTTAACCTTTTTCCTAAACAATACCAGGTGTGAACTCACAGCTTTGATGTGCTAATTATTTTTGTCCAATATACGTCACATTTAAAAAACTATTTAAAACTTTTAAAATTCATGAACCCTTAAAATCACTGGTATCCCACCAGTGATGTGCACACTGAACTCAGGAGGTCAACTCTGCAACCTGCTGCCCCTGCCCATGTAGCCGGCTTACCTGGGTCTTTGTGAGGATGGTCATTCCTTTGACATTTCTCCCATTCTTTCTTTATCCATAACCCATAGCCAAACCAGGATTTATTTTTTTTTAATTCAAAAGTACATCAGGGAATGATTTAACAACTTTGCCTTCTCTGGTAGACTTCTGTATTTTTATTTTTTTGAATGTTTAGTTCATCCGAATACCACATGTATATTGGGAGATTCTCTACCACCTTAGTCCATTTCACCACAAAACTGATGATAGAAACTCACTTTACCAGCCTCCCTTGCAGCTAGCACACAGCCATTTATTTTAGACTCTGCTCGTCTGATGGTGAATTCAAAATTTGATTATACAAAGAAGTGCCACTTAAAGCACATCTATAGAAGGTGGCAGATACATCCAGTCCCTCACCTTATCAAGTTCACCATCTAATGTGTCTTACATAGATATAATCAGACAATTGCAATACAGTGAGACAGCTACTTTAATTAGGGTATCTACAGAACACTCAGTGCAGAGGCTTGCAGGTAAAATTATCAGGGAAGTGATGTTTGGCCTGACTCATGAAAGATGGGGTTTCCCAAGAGGATAAGGAAGACGACACACTAAATGTTACATATTATTATCATCATTTACCAGGTTTAAGTCAGATAGACATTGACTCAAGTCACAGCTCTATTGGGAACATCAGTTTCCTCAGTTATAATCTTACCCTATTTGGTTCAGTTCAGTTCAGCCGCTCAGTCATGTCTGACTCTTTGCAACCCCATGAATTGCAGCACCCCAGGCCTCCCTGTCCATCACCAACTCCCAGAGTTCACTCAAACTCACGTCCATCGAGTCGGTGATGCCATCCAGCCATCTCATCCTCTGTCATCCCCTTTTCCTCCTGCCCCTAATCCCTCCCAGCATCAGAGTCTTTTCCAATGAGTCAACTCTTCGCATGAGGTGGCCAAAGTACTGGAGTTTCAGCTTTAGCATCATTCCTTCCAAAGAACACCAAGGGCTGATCTCTTTTATACTTAAGTATAATACTTAATACTGGACACACAGTTTGGTTCTTCATAAATACTTTTTCTCTTCTCATCTCTAATATTTATTTTTTAGGAATGTCCTTCTTTTCTCTATTTCCATTCTAGAAGAAAATCCTATCTATCATTCAAGTTCTACTTGAAACATTGCCTGTACTATGAAGCTATTATTTACCTAAAAGACATAATCTTCTTTCTTTGAAACACTGTTGAAGTTCATCTTGACCTCCATAATGCTTGGCTCATCGTTGACCCATATTTGATGAAATTAATTAAATTGTACCCCATTCTGGTCCCTGTTTCTAGTCTTAATGTCTGCTTGTTTTTCTCTTTAATTCTTATTCTTTGCCTAGCCAGCATTATGACCACACCAAGGTAATGCTCTGACTTTTTTTTATTTTTTTTAATCTTGTCTGGTGTTCTGGACAACTGAATTACCATATGTCTTTGATCTAAGGGCTCTGTGTGTGCCTCCACTCTGGGTCAGTCCTGTTACACATTTGTCTTCCCTTCTATTTGGTATACCTATCTACTGAGCCCCTTCTAATGCTCTGACAGGGTCATAGGCCCTGGAGATGTGCCAGTGAATAAAACAGATTTGTTCCTTGTCCCTGCTTTCAAGGAGCTTACCATCCAGTTGAGGGAGGCAGTCAACAAATAATACCACAATGACAACTATGTAATGATGCTGTAATAGAAAAACACAGACAGGCTTGTTATAGGTCCAGTCTGTTGTTTATCTTCCCTCACCTAACCTCTCTTCCTATCTTTTTGTCCTCTCCACTCTCATCCCAATGTCTGTATGTTTAAATTGTTATTCTTTAAGGCCTAGATCATCTTCTCATGAACATAAGACAGAGAAAGAAGTATGTACCCAGTAAGCATACAAATAGATATTTATGTGCATCTTCTCACCCATGCTACAAGCTCCTGAGGGCAAGGCTTCACACACCTTATCTTAATAGTCCAAGAGCTAAGCCAGCAAGGGAAGTACA
Source organism: Capricornis sumatraensis (assembly GCF_032405125.1). NCBI lineage: Eukaryota > Metazoa > Chordata > Mammalia > Artiodactyla > Bovidae > Capricornis > Capricornis sumatraensis. The sequence goes on along the minus strand of NC_091078.1, from coordinate 27,379,822 downwards.
CATCAGCTCCTGTGAAACAAACAAAAGGTCCTCTCCCCAGTCCTAATAGACTATACTTAGAGAACTGTCATCCATACTCTTTGTAGGAAATCCTGTTCTGCTCCTGCCTCCATTCAGGAATGTAACCTTAGACAAAAGGTAAACAAATACTCGAAGTCCAGAAATGACAAGAACTTGGAACATTCTACATCTCGATTCCCATGGTAACTAAGGTTGTGCACCACGAACACTGCCATGAGTGTTTCTTAATCTGGAAGGCCTGACCATTTTTTTCATATTGTTAATTCTGTTATTCTGGACCTAATAAATGGTTACCTGGATCACAAGCTGCTGAACAATATGCTGCATTTCTAAACGCACCACTTTATTGCATGCTGCGCTGTGCTCAGTTGTTCAGGCATGTCTGACTCTTTGTGACCCCATAGACTGTAGCCCGCCAGGTTCCTCTGTCTATGGGATTTCCCAGATAGGAATAGTGAAGTGAGTTGCCATTTCCTCCTCCATGCACTCTTCCTCGACCCAGGGATTGAACCCATGGCTCTTGCATCTCCTGCATAGGCAGGCAAATTCTTTACCACTAGTGCCAGCTGGTTATCATCAATATTAGAATCATGAATATTACGCTTTGCCAACTGAACATCTGAAGTTGTTTATGGGAGCCCTGGCCAGGTCAGCACTTGGTGCTGTCAGCAAATAAGCAGAAACTTCCAGTACATTGGGCTGGGGTACACAGATATTTACTCCTCTGTTTGCACAGCTTGCTACTTTCCATCTACTCTTGGTTTTCATGTAAGATGCCATGTGTGGTGCTGTGAGGGATGCTGGATGTGCATGCCTGTGTTTATTTGGGGAATGTAAGAGCTGTGGGGTTTTAATTACCCTAAGCCGGTAGAGATCAATTTGATAAACAAACATATTAGTAAAGAAAAAAGAAAAAACAAGCATTCTTTTGCTGTCAGAGGATGGCAACTTGAAATCGTAGCATCTTAGAGCTGTAGAGCTGGAAGAAACAGCAGAGATTAGGGAGGTCAAGCCCCTCATTTTGCAAATTAGGAAACTGAGCCCCAAAAGATAAAATAGCTGGAAAAGTGTCTAAGAACTTGGGTTCTGCTATGAGACAGACCTTGCTCAGATCCCAAGCCCGTAACTTATCAAATGATGTTGGCAAGCCACTCGACATTTCTGGGACTCAGTGTCCTCATCTGGAAAATGGTGATGATGGTAGACTCAGGAGGATTAAATGGGATGATGCATTAAAGTGCTCAGCACAGTACCTGACATAGTGAATAATTAATCATGCTAACTTTTATCATTATCAGCCTCATCATCAGCACCATTGTTAGTTACCACTACAGATTGTTAGTTATAGTGCTCTTGCCTAAATTAATACTCTCTTCCACATACCTGGGTTTGTTTTATACATATACATGTCTTTAATTATTGGGACTTCCCTTGTGGCCCCATGGTTAAGAATCTGCCTGCCAATGCAGGGAACACAGGTTCGATCGCTGGTCCAGGAGGATCCCACACGCCACAGAGCAACTGAGCCTGCGTGCTACAACTCCTGAGCCGGTGCTCTAGAGCCCGTGTTTCAAACAAGAGAAGCCCTACAGGGGAAGCCTGTGCCCCGCAGCTAGACAGCAGCACCCACTCACCGTGAGAGAAAGCCTGAGGGCAGCCACAAAGACCCAGCACAGCTAAAGATACATACATTTTTAAAAACTAAAAAACAGAAGTAGTTTTATAAGTCTTGTCCCAATAATCATATGGTCCAAATTCATTTCCAAATCAAGCTTTACCTTACTTCAGTGTTCTCCAGGGCTCGCTGACTCTTTCAAGAATTGCATATTCTACATTGTTGTGGTTCTGGAGATGTAGCTCACTTAGCATAAATATATGCTTGTCCTAAATGTGTAGTCACTCAAGAACGATTAATGATTTACCAAGATGTTTTACTTTGAAGAGGACAGAATCTCTTAGGATATTTGACTAGAATTCTTTTACCCTTCCCTAAGGCCCCAAATTAACGAAACACGATGCTTTTTGTGGCTTAATCTAAATAGATAATCTGTGACTCAGAAAAAGATGATTTCAGAGCATGACATGCAAATGCAGAATTAATGGATGTTTGTTTAAAATGTGGGCCCTTTTCCTTGACTAAATTTACTATAATTAGAAGACTGGCCGTTCTCACAAGGGGTTACAAACACACCATTGGCAATGTTGTATATGAGATGCCAGAAAAAAAGATTAATACTCTTTATTGAGTGGCTGGAAACTGTCAGCACCCAACACAACTTGCTGTCTCAAAAAATGAGATTCCAGAGGAGGAAAACACTGGGAATTTGGATGATGAATGATACCCAAGAGGAGAGAATGCTGTACTAGATCTTCTGTGGGCTGGTGGGAGATGAGAATGGAAGGATGACGTGATAGTCTACTCTAGAATGATAGGGTGCTTCCATGCAGATTCAAGTTTTGTGTGGCCCAAAGCTTATATAATTGAAGGCAGCCTCTGTACGTAAGTGAATATAAAATTATGAACAAAAAAACTACTGGGGTGTTTCCCAGGGTCTTAGAAAGGACCCCTGAAGCTTAAGCTTGATTAACTTCATAGTATCTTTGGGCTTCGGTGCTTGATAGTTTATACCATTTTCACATGGATGTACTAAACTGATTAAGAGCTTTAGGGGTTAAGGACCATGGTTTGACTCCTGGATTGACCATTTATAGCTGTGTCATCTTGAGCAAGTGTCTTAAATTCTCTGATCCTCACTTTCCCCAACCTATAAAAGAGAAAAGAGTAATGTCAACTTTACAGGTTTTGCAAATATTTTAACCCATGAAAAACACTTAAAGAAGTAGGATGGACTTCCCTCGTGGCCCTATGCTTGAGAGTCTACCTGCCACTGTGGGGAACACGGGAAGATTCCACATGCTGGAGGGCGAAGCAATCTGTGTGCCACAACTACCAAGCCCACACACTCTAGAGCCCGTGCTCTGCAACGAGAGAAGCCACTGCAAGCAGAAGCTGTTGCACAGCATCAAAGAGTGGCCCCCACTCACCACAACTAGAGAAAGCCCATGCACAGCAATGCAGGCCCAGTGCAGCCAAGAACAAATAAAATTTATATTTTTAAAGAAGTATCTACCATATAGAAAGAGCTTTATTTCCTATACTTCTTATTCAATCTGCATCTTAGTTCTGTGAATATTAATTCAGAAAATGAGGTTTTCTCCTTAAAACTCAATTCTTGATTTGGCAGGAATTATGATTCTCTAAGTCCACATCTCTTGTTTCTCTTTTCTAATGCCTACTTTGTCCTCTTAATCTGTTTTACCCAAAAAAATGAGTATGGGGCAGAATGAGAAATGGAATTCAAATCAGCTTCCCCATAAAAAAGATAAAGACATTAGTGTTCCAAGCACTTAATCCATTTCCTCTAGGCCAACTCTTCTATAGCAGCTGTTGCTTCCATGTAATGGTCACTGACACTGGGGGTTGGGGGGAGGGGGAGCACTGGGGAAGTGTGGATGCAGGCACAGATACTTGGGCCTCTCATCTTATTTCCTCCTTTGTCTGGTTAAGAAGCAGGAACATGAGATGTTTGACTGGGTGAAGCACAAGCTGGAATCAAGATTGCCGGGAGAAATATCAATAACCTCAGATACGCCGATGATACCACCCTTTTGTTGATGAAAGTGAAAGAGGAAAGTGAAAAAGTTTGCTTAAAGCTCAATATTCAGAAAACTAGGATCATGGCATCACTTCATGGGAAATAGATGGAGAAACAATGGAAACAGTGAGAGACTTTATTTTGGGGGGCTCCAAAATCACTGCAGATGGTAACTTCAACCATGAAATTAAAAGATGCTCGCTCCTTGGAAGAAAAGCTATGACCAACCTAGAAAGCATATTAAAAAGCAGAGACATTACTTTACCAACAAAGATCCATCTAGTCAAGGCTATGGTGTTTCCAGTAGTCACATATGGATGTGAGAGTTGGACTGTGAAGAAGCCTGAGCACCGAAGAATTGATGCTTTTGAACTGTGGTGTTGGAGAAGACTCTTGAGAGTCCCTTGGACTGCAAGGAGATCCAACCAGTCCATTCTAAAGGAGATCAGCCCTGGGAGTTCTTTGGAAGGAATGATGCTAAAGCTGAAACTCCAGTACTTTGGCCACCTCATGTGAAGAATTGACTCATTGGAAAAGACTCTGATGCTGGGAGGGATTGGGGGCAGGAGGAAAAGGGGATGACAGAGGATGAGATGGCTGGATGGCATCACCAACTCGATGGACATGAGTTTGAGTGAACTCTGGGAGATGGTGATGGACAGGGAGGCCTGGGGTGCTGCAATTCATGGGGTCACAAAGGGTCAGACACGACTGAGTGACTGAACTGAACTGAACTGAGGAAAACCTGGTGTGCTGCAGTCCATGGGGTCACAAAGGGTCAGACACGACTGAGACTGAACTCAACAGGAGATTGAGGGGTCATCCAACTCTGCCTTTTCTCCTGGAAATACAGATGATGCCTTCAGGTTTAGAAAACAAGGAGTGAATTTTCCATTGACAAGAAGAGCCCTACTTCCTGGGAGAGACGGCCTCCCATTTCTGATTCTGCAGGCAGGAACAAGCTTCAGCTCCGGGATTAGGCTCACGGTATGGATTTGAATTCACTTTTCACTACTTACTACTGGTGAGACCTCAGGCAAGTTAGTTTCAGGAGACAGTAATAGCACCTACCTGACTGGATTACTGTGAGTATTACCTAAAATATGTATGTAAGCACATAGCATAATGTGTGGGCAAGACAGAGAGAGAAAAAACAATAAAGACACACAGAGAAAGAGAGAGAGACCAGAAGAAATTCAAGTATTCAGTTGTTTCTCATAGTATTAAGTGTCCAGGAAAATCCCAAGGGCTAAAGGGCATTCAGAGGGCAAAAAACTTCATCTTTATGTGCCAAGACCACCCCTGATCACCTGGCATAGCAGGAAAAACTGTTGTGATCTATTAGTAATGTCTGCCTTGGCCATGGGGCAGAAGGTATTGCACCATACACGGAATACCTGCTACCTCTGGATTCTCTTCTCCTGGAGACTCAGATCATTCATTCAGACTCTGCCACTAGATAAGGTATGAGGTCACTATTTCAGGGCGCCAACAATCTCAGTGTTCAGAACTAAGAAAATATTATGTTTATAAAATTAAATAGTTATTCATGAGAAGTATACCAAGAAATAGCTCAAGAAAGAAATGGCTCTAAGTTCTGACCTGTTTCCCTTCCTGATGCTTTGTTGCATGTCTACATGGACCCTGTCTAATTCCATTTAATCTCTTCAATTATCAGTGGTCTTTGTGTTAATTCTCTGCTGAGACCAAAAAAGAAAAACAAAAAACCCTTCTGATAGCACTTTTCTACTTTAGCGTTTCAGTACAGATTGTGCTCATTCTAGTTTGTTGCAGTATTTGGCACTAGCCTTAGTACATAATAGATGCTCAATAAATACCTTTAATGCATTAATAAGAATTCTCTTATGCCAGCTCTCCCATTAGGATGCATGCTTCTAAAGACAGATATGATGTATTACTCATCATTATCTCCCTTGCCCCCATTCCCTCAAGTGATTGGCACAGTGTCTAGTACATGGTAATGACTCTATAAATATTTGTTAAATGAATGAAGTATTAATGGCAGGACTGCCAACCTTCATAGCTTCAAATTTCTTCTGCTATCTGTTCTGGCTTCTTGCTACATAAATCTTTCATATCAGTGCATTACAGTATTTGAAAATTTTCCATTTGAAGAGTTCACCAGAGAATATTCCTCGTAAAGAGGAATGGGCCTTATATTATCTTATTACTCACTAATTTCATAAGAAGCGCTGTTTGCTGAATTCCCTCAACCTGCTTCCTTCTTGTTTTTCCCTTTCCCTGCTACTCACTATTTGCTTTGCTCTCCAAGAAGCTCCTCATTCTGTGGGAGCCATAGGCAGCCGTTAAGAAATAAAACTTTTCCTCAGTGAAACATAATCCTTCAGAAAGGAAATATCGCTTCTTCTTGTTCTACTGTAGCAAATCTGTGGAACTTCCATACTGCCCTTTTGGACTGAAGGAATTTCCATTTACGGCATCCTGTAAGCACCTTTATAGATCAGTGACTCAGCAACTGACTTTTAACACCCAATCAATACATGCTATGTTTCCATTTTCTGTTGGTTAAATTTAAGACAAAGAAATTTCTTCACACTTTTATTCCATTTGCTTCAGTTTCCAAGGCAATTTGTGTTTGAGCAGAAACCAAATGTGCTCTCTGCAGGCAGATGGGTGCTAGGGTTTCATTCACCAGGTGCTTTCCAACTACCTATCCACTTACCTACCTAGCTACATACCTTCTCGTGTTTCTAGTCTTAATTATTTTTCTTGCTCTGCATAAAACTACCTTTTACTTATTTAATCTTATATTTTTGCATTCATTTTTGTGAACTATCTTAAGTCCATTTGAAATGTAGTTTATATGACTCAGTGAATATATGTGTATATATATATATATATAATGTGTGTGTGTGTGTGTATATATATATATATGTTGATATGTTTAGCACAGACATAGAACCAAGCCTGGATATAGCTCCTGACGCCCAGATGCTTATTAGAGTGTTGCTAGAAGAGTAAGATTTACTTGAGGAACAGTGCAAGGGAGTGGATGGCAAACAGCAGCAAGTATGCAATCGTTTCCTAGAAGGTGACGTTTGAAGGGACATTCAAAACAATCCAGCTGAGGTTGTGAGACTTGTTTGAAGTCACTTGAGTATCTAGAGTCCTTAGATCTTTTAACTCCAAACTTCATGCTTGTTCTGGGTCCTCGCCCAGCCCTTAGTGTTATGGCTAAAGTATTGGGTTAGACAAAAAGTTCGTTTGTGTTTTTCCATAATATCTTAAGGAAAATTCCAAATGAACTTTTTGGCCAGCCCAACATATAGGAGTCCCTTTAGGCAAGTCACTTAGCAGATATGCAATCATTTGTCATCATAGAACAAAAACCACGTATCCTCTAAAAGTTACCAAAGCAAATATTTATCCTTAATCATAAAGTCCTTCACAACATTTTTTCCTGAGTCTAATGGATATTAGGTTATTATTTTGATTGGCTGAAAGACTTGACTTTGATTCTGAATCAATTTAACATAAAAAAATTTAATATTCATCTCTCCAAAGACTATTTGAAGCAGCTTATGGGAGGAAAAATAAAATTAATAAAATAGTAACCAACAAGAGGCTATGGCCTTGAAAACGTTGGGTAGTACATGACAACAGTTGTCATCTTTGTACTTTAGTCATGGCTCTGGGCGTCTTAGAAACCCAGTCAAAAAGGGAAACACAATTAGTTGCATAATTCATTTTAACTGAGGAGCAGAATCATATTTTCTCAGAAGGCAAGGATTTTTCTTATGTCAAATTCTGAGACCATTTTCTCATAGGAAGCAATATATGGAGGAATGTTTCAATAAAAACTCTCAGCTAAGTCAGGAGCAAAATTTACACAACTTTTTTGTAGCAAATCTAGCACAGAGATCATGATGTTGTCTGAAATTATACACAATAGATTCTGTGAATGACTTAGCAGTCAACTGGGTCAAAGGAAAAAATGTAGGTAATCTAGAGAAAAGGGCAAGCTTCATGAGCCTTAAATTATCTTCCCTCAGTTTTTTTTCACTTCCCGGATTGTGACAGGTTGTAGGTATCACAAAATTTTAAGACCTTTCTCTCTAGCAAGAACACAGAGTCCAATTATCCTGAAGACCATTAATTGAAAGCAAATTTTTAAAAAATATTTATTTATTTATTTGGCTGTGCCAGATCTGAGTTGTGGCATGTGGAATCTAGTTCCCTGACCAGGAATTGAACCTGAGAGCTCTGTATTGGGAGCACAAAGTCTTAGCCACTGGACCACCAGGGAAGTCCCTGAAAGCAAATGTAAAACTTTGACAGCATGTAAGCAAATGTTAAATCTGACACTGTCTCATGCAGACTCTCAAGCCTAGCCTTGCCTTGAGTAGTAGGCCTCTACCCAGAGACTAATTATACTTCCTAGTCAGAAAGAAAGTTTATAAGTTCCAAACTGCCTGATGAGGGCTTCCTCAGTTTCCTCATTTATAAAATGGGAATAAGAGTTGCCCATTCACAAAGTTGCTGGTGGGGAGTGATTGTCATGATAATATATGAACATTCTTGGCACCTACCTGGTTCTCAATAAAATGTTGCGTGCATGAGTAAATAGGTAGGTTTCAGTTGATAGCATAAATTTCCAATGAATACTAAACATTCAACATCCAAAAGACATAACAAAATCTTTAAAGGACATGTATGCTCTCTCTCCTTTTAACAAATGGTTGTATCGTATATCCAATCATCTAGAGCAGAAGTTGGCAAACTATACAGCCTTGAAACCAGATCCAGCTTGCTGCTCATTTTTTGGTAAAGGTTTATTGGTGTGACACCATGCGCACTTGTTTACATGTAGTCTGTGGCAGCTTTCCAGAAGAGCTGAGTAGTACAACAGAATCAGTTGGCCCACAAAGGCTAAAACAATTACTTCTGACCTTTTACAGGAAAAGTTTGCTGACCTCTGAATAGATCACATGTCCTCTTAGATGCTAAACATCATTTTAAACGCAATACATTCCAAACTAAGATCTTCATCTGGGCGTGTATATCCATGTGCGTCTGTGTGAACACTTGCCCTTCTCAACTTGATCATCAACTCAAGTACGTATTGTTAATGCTCCCATCTCCTGAACCCAGTTAATTAATCAAGTCCTACCATATTCTTTTCCTTGAAAAATGTCACATCCTTTCCACTCCCCTCCTGCTGTTATTCCTCCTGGATTCCAGTTAGACCCCCTGACACTACCAACATACCCCGAGATCCATCCTCAACACCACTGCCTGAGCCATTGCTCTAAAAATGCCATTTTTATACTATTATAATCCAGCTCAAGAGTCGATAGCAGCTCCCACTTGCTGTCCACACCAAGTCTGAATTTACTCTGCCTGGCTTCTAAAATAGCCCACAATCTGGCTCCACAGTCCATGTGAAACTTCATGGCCCACCTCTTCCTCTTGTCCAAGCAGCACTCTGGTCTGGCCCATCTCTGCGAGCGTCAGCTTGCTAAATCCCACCTCTGCTCTACACTTCGACCACAAACTCTGTTCTGGGTTGAATTGAGTTTTCCCAGATTCGTACATTGAAGTCTGAATCCCCATACCTCAGAATGTGACCTTGTTTGGAAACAGGGTCACTGCATGTAATCAGTTAAGAGGAGGACATACTGGAGAAGGGTGGGCCTTATACGTATTTTATACAAGGAGGGAAGTTTGGAACCAGAGACACAGGGAAAACACCAGGTGAAGACAAAGGCATAAGTCAGGGGATGCATCTATGAGCTACGGGACGCCAAGGCGGCCGGAAAACTACAAGAAGAAAGGAGAGAGGCCTGGGACAAACTCTCCCTCAAAGCTCTCAGCAGGAACGAGATCTGCCAAAACCCTGATCCTGAACTTCTGGACTCCAGGACTGCAGGACAATACACTTCTATTGTTTAAGCCACCCAGTCTCTGCCACTTTGTTAAGGCATATGTGCATGCTCAGTCACTTCAGTCATGTCCAACTCTTTGTGACCCTATGGACGATAGACCACCAGGCTTCTCTGTCCATGGGATTTTCCAGGCAAGAATACTAGAGTGGGCTGCCATGCCCTCCTCCAGGGGATCTTCCCCACCCAGGAATCAGACCGGCATCTCCTGCATTGGTAGGTGGATTCTTTACTGATTGAGCCATCAGGAGAAGGGAATGGCTACCCACTCCAGTCTTCTTGCCTGGAGAATTCCATGGACAGAGGAGCCTGGCAGGCTACAGCCCATGGGATCACAAAGAGTGGGACACAACTGAGCAACTTTCACAGAAAGCATACACACCATAGAATACAAATAGTACAGCTTGCTCCCTGCCCATGGCTCAGAAAGCTTTTGGGAAGAAGATGCTTCTGAAGGTCTTGCGATGTGTTGCTGCAGAGTGGAGAGAAGTGAAGAGGTCTGCAGATTGCAGGGTGCAGTCAGTGAGCTTGTTCACCTGCCTGGGTCCTCCCCTCCAGAAGGAAGCCCAGCCTACTTCCTCGGGAGCCTACGAGGCTGCCCGATTTCATCTCCCTCCCGTCATATCTGGGGGAGATGAGGGGTGAGGAAAGCCCAGATAAATGTTTGTAGCCCAGGGATCTGCCTTCGCTGAGTTGCTTCAGAATGTCTGCTCTCCCCCTCCCTTCCTTTCCTCCCTGGAGACTTAAGCCACAGCCTTTATAAAGAGTAAACTTGGAGCCAAGCAGATCGGCTTCAGGAGTCTAGCAGCCGCCTTCCGCCTGCTTCTGTCTTGGAAGTCTGAACATCTTTCTGGAGAGTCCACACTCCTTGAATGGAGGCCACCTGAGAGAGGCTGCCAAGTCCCAAGCATTGTCCAGGAACCTCACGGAGGCTAAATCAGGACCGATCAACTCATTAAGGAGATTTCTTGCAGAGAATGTGGCCCAGGGGACTGGCGAGGTACCGAGTGGAGCCCTGCAGCTCTGCTGTGCTCTGACACGCATGCCCACGTGACTCTGGTTGGTTGTCGGTGAGAAAAATGAAATCCCCTCCAAGTCCCTTGATTCCAGGAGGCCAGAGGCCAAGCCAGCTCTTCAGCCACTGAGTCATCACAGTGTATGTCTGTGGGTCTATTACCCTCTTCCCTGCAGACATTTGGTAAGTCCAAATGGCTTGATAAACTCATTTCAAATGATGTAGGGTGAACAGTGATCAGCTTTTCTTTGTTCCAGAGAAAAAAGAAGCCGACGCGCTGCAGTGAGGTCATGACTGAGTAGTTGCAGGGAGAGGCAGGGCCAGCTTCGTGAGTGTGCAATGTGAGCTCAGGACACTGCAGTTGGCTTAACACTCTGTTCTGCCGTCTTTCAGTTTTTCATAATGATTGTACAAGGGCCTTGCACTTTTGTTTTGTTCTGAACTCTAAAAATGATGTAAGCCACTCTGGGGAGAAGCCTGTATATATGTGTGCATGCACAGATGTGAGTGCCTGCCTGAGATTGCAATGTGTGTGCCTACGTGCATACCTGTGTGAGTATGTGTATATGTTTAGCCGTGAGGTGGCAGCTGACGCTGAGTGATGAGTAGAGAAACAATGGTCCAATTTCAAATCTGGGAGTTGATGATAAATATTGTTGATTCTCATTTTTTGTGGTCATTGTGTTCAATAAAGTTGTTGACAACAGTGTATTGGTGAATTCTGAACCACTGCTCCCAGGGGAAATGGAGGGTTAGGTTCCTGTGAGCCTCTGATCATGTCTCATCTACATATCAATATACAACCTACTTTTATATGTTTGCTGAAAGACGCCTTGTTTAAAACATGTTGTTGGTTCATTAACATCAAACTCACAGCCAACAACATTGTAAGTCAAGGCTGAACGAAACTTATCTAACACAAGGCACATCACAGCCATTTTGCACTTGGGAACTCTAGTCTAGTCAGCACCTCAGCATGATGCTTGGGGGCCTTTATGAACAGTGAAATCACCCACCAAAAAACACCAAAATGTGAAAACACAGCACTTAAGACACCGTGAAAAGGACACTTGTTTACAGCAATGAGAGGAGAAAGGTGAGCAGAACACTGCCTTGTTTGACCTCAGCTGGGCACATGCTTGTCCAGTGACTCAAATCTTTTGCTACTCTGCACAGGTCCATTGAACACCTGTGAAAATGCCCCAAGTATTGGTTTGGAGTTACAAATAAATTTCGGTGAGTAGACAGGTTTGCAAATACCAAATCCACAAATAAGAAGGACTGACAGTCAGTATATTCAACTCGGGTGAGGAGCCTATGATTCAATTTCTGCTCCATCACGGCTGTATAACATCCAACAAGTTATTTATCCTCGCTGTCTGATGGCTTCCTCTTCTCCGTCTACTGAATTGCTATTGAACCTTCAAGACATATGAACGACTACTTCCTTCATGAGGATTTTCCAAAAACCTCGGTTGAAAATGGATTGTTTCTTTTTCACCTTGTCACCCTTTCCATGGACACCTGCCACTTGTCTGTCACTGCGCCTCAGATGATGGCCACGTTGCTGGACCACAGGGCAGTTTTACCCTATTCTCACTGTCTTGCTTGGTTCTTCCTCTTCACTTTTTTGGTTCCACTGACTGCTACTTCTTGTCCACCATAGCCTATGGCAGCTGTGTGGCTGTGCACCAGCCCCTGCTTTATGTGACCACAGTGACACCAAAGGGCCTTTTTGTTTCTGTGACCAGGGCTTCCATTGATGGTGTCTTCAGGGCCTTGGTGATGAAGTGTCTCTTTCTCCCAAATATTCCTCATCATTTTGCTTATTTTGCCAATGTGATGCTGATTTAATTATACTTTATTATAATTCATTGTTGACCTTCTATCATTCCAATAAAAAATCCATCAGAACAGGAATTACATCTTATTCACCTTTATATCTACAATGGTGCCACTTTTTCTTAATGCAGGTGATGAATGTGAATTTATAAACATGGAATAATAAGTCTGGCTTTATCCATCACCACTATTTTTTTGTGTGTGTGTGGTAAAGTTCACTTAGCGTAAAATTTGCTGTTAGTGACATTGATTACATTTACAATGTTGTGCAACCCTCATAGGATATTTCATCACTCCCAAAAGAAACCCTGGGAACTTCCCTGGTAGTGCAGTGGTTAAGACTCCATGCTTCCAATTCAGAGGGCATGAGGTTTGATACCTGAGTGGGGCTAGGATTCTGCATGCCAAGTGGTACAGCCAAAAAAACAAACAAAAACAAATAAAACCCAAAAAAAAACCCTTTACCCAGGAAGTCATCACTCCCCATTCTCCCCCTCCCTTAGACCCTGCCAAGCACTAATCTATTTCCTGTTTCTATGGGCTTGCCTATTCTGGATGTTTCATATAAATAAAATTCTATAATATGTGGCCTTAGTATCTGGCTTTTTTTCACATAACATGATGTTTTGTGGTTAACCCATGTCATAGCATATACCTGTTCTTCATTTCTTTTTATGACTGCATAATATTCCATGAGAAATGCTGGGCTGGAAGAAGCACAAGCTGGAAACAAGATTGGGGAGAAATATCAATAACCTCAGATATGCAGATGACACCACCCTTCTGGCAGAAAGTGAAGAGGAACTAAAAAGCCTCTTGATGAAAGTGAAAGAGGAGAGTGAAAAAGGTGGCTTAAACCTCAACATTCAAAAAACTAAGATCATGGCATTTGGTTCCAACACTTCATGGGAAATAGATGGAGAAACAGTGGAAACAGTGTCAGACTTTATTTTGGGGGGCTCCAAAATTACTGCAGATGGTGATTGCAGCCATGAAATTAAAAGACGCTTACTCCTTGGAAGGAAAGTTATGACCAACCTAGACAGCATATTCAAAAGCAGAGACAGTACTTTGCCAACAAAGATCTGTCTAGTCAAGGCTATGGTTTTTCCTGTGGTCATGTATGGATGTGAGAGTTGGACTGTGAAGAAAGTTGAGCGCTGAAGAATTGATGTTTTTGAGCTGTGGTGTTGGAGAAGACTCTTGAGAGTCCCTTGGACTGCAAGGAGATCCAACCAGTTCATTCTAAAGGAGATCAGCCCTGGGTGTTCTTTGGAAGGAATGATGATAAAGCCAAAACTCCAGTACTTTGGCCACCTCATGCGAAGAGTTGATTCATTGGAAAAGACTCTGATGCTGGGAAGGATTGGGGGCAGGAGAAGAAGGAAACGACATAGGATGAGATGGTTGGATGGTATCACTGACTCGATGGACATGAGTCTGAGTGAACTCTGGCAGTTGGTGATGGACAGGGAGGCCTGGCATGCTGCGATTCATGGGGTCGCAAAGACTCGGACATGACTGAGCGACTGAACTGAATATTCCATTGTGTGAATATATCACATTTTGTTTATTTCATTCACCAGTTGATGGGCATTTACGTTGTTTCTACCTTTTGGCTTTTTTGAACAGTATGCCTTAATATTTTAATAATAGGACTCAGTATAGAAATGTCAGTGATCATTAATATTTTTGTTACATAGATGTTATAGCCTGTTTACTTGTCCCCACCTCCATCCTTACTAGACTGTAAGGTCCTGAGGGCAGGAACTTTGACTTGTTCCCTGTGGGTTCCCCAGGGCCTTGGTTAATTCTGGAGCAGAGTACATGTTCAATAAATCTGTTGACAGATGAATGATTTCTGCTTAAAGGACTGACTGTCCAATCCTAATATATATGAGACACATCTAAACTCACTCTCATAAAATCACGGAATATTAGATCTTGAAGAATGGAATAGCTGGTCCAAGATTGTCATTTAAATATTTTTGGCACCATCACTGTCTAGCTGTGTGACACTGGGCAAGTTTCTTGATCAGATTCTTAATCAGTTGATCAATTCTTGATCAATCTCTTAATCAGATTCCTTACCTATAAAATAGAGGCAATAACATAACCTACCTCATAAAGCTGTTTTGGTGTTTAAAGGACAACACAGATTCAGTGCTGATTATTAGGAATAAGAAATTAAGATCAAAAAGGGTAGGCAAAGTACTCAAGATTACACAGATGCTTAGAGGCAGAACTGAGACCAGAACCCACGTCTTGGCTTTCCCATCTTCCCATGTCATTCAAAGGCTACTCAGAACCAGATGGGGAACAGACCTTTCTCTGTAATGACATCACTGCTTCTTCCACAGTCACATTCTCCAGGGCAGACCTCTCCTTCCTTAGACAGGCGGCCTTCACATTCTAGGTTTTGTCCCTCCTTCCACAATCCAATCTAACCTCCTATCTACCTCAGGAAAGACAAAGATTCAGAGTGTCCACTCACAATTTCCCCCGAAGTATGTTCCTCAAAATAGTCACTTGTATCTAGGGTAATTTGTAGGCTGGAAAAAAAAAAAAAAAAGATTCCTTAATCAAATGCATTTGAGAAAGAGGACATTTCTTGGAAAGAGATAGTGCAAATTAGCATATAAAGGCTACTAAGAAGGTCTGCATCTAGAGGCCTCCTTACCCAGTAGTCCTAGGATGTAATGAAATATGAAATCTTGTCTCAGCACAATACCATATTTGGAATGTCATGAAACACATTTTGAGAAACACTGGCCTCAATTGTTACCCTCGGCATCAAATGGAAGGGTCATATTTTTATTCACATGGTATGAAAGAGCAGGTTTTGTCTAGTTTTTCACTGCTTAGCACCTGGCACACACTAGAGATGAAACAATTATTTGTTGAAGAAATGAATACATTTTAACAGAAATCACAACTTGGAAGTAAAGATGTGTTAGTAAAGAAGCTAACACCTCAGCCACTGGGTCTTCAGTCTGAAAGTGAAAGTGTGAATTGGTCAGTCCCGTCTGACACTTTGCGACCCTATGGGCTGTAGCCCGCCAGGCTACTCTGTCCATGGGATTTTCCAGGCAAGAATACTAGAGTGGGTAGCCATTCTCTTCTCCAGGGGATATTCCTGACCCAGGGATCAAACCTGGGTCTCCTTGCATTGCAAATTCTTTACCTTCTGAGTCACCAGCGGTTTTCACACTAGTTGTACCCAAAGGAAAGGTCCCCATGGTGTCTCTCTCCCACAAGAAGGCTCCCATCCACCCATTGCTGGTCTCTTGCCTTTCAAAACGGCAAGTCCCTATCAAAGTAGACCAAGAACGCCATCTGGGTCACTGGCACCTGGTTCACTAGACTCCCTGCCTAGCACACTAGTGTTTCCAGGGGCACCAGTCTTCATGACTTCAAATTCCGGCTCCCTTCCAGATGTGACCTGCGTCAACAAGCTCTACCTGCATACCCGTCAAAAAATGAACTCCCCTCCCCGACCCATGCCCGCCCTCCTGGGCTCGTCCAGGCAGCAGCAGAGAGGACCAGAGAACGGGGAACGGGGTAGGCTGCTTCAACTTTTCCTGGCAAAGCCACCTTCCTTTTCAGAACCTTTAGCTCAGCTAAGTGGAGACACCTGGTGTTTGTTGTTGCAACTTCAAGAACAATACATCAAAGATTCCAGGCAGAAAATCAGGCTCCTCATAAAAATTGCATAGTCACAAAGACAATCTGAGGACAGGAAATGCAGACTGTAGCCCATCTCAACCTTGGGAGACATTTTTCCTTCTCAAATTTTCTACCATCTGTGTAGTTGTTCTCTATAGGCTTGCCTTTAAAACGGAGGAAAACGCAATTGCAAGGCACCCAAAATTTGTGAGGAGCCAGAAAGGAGGAGAAATACTCTTTCCTGATTGCTCTATTTTGTCAGGTTTTAAATCAGAGTGCTAACTTTTGTGCAATAACTGTTTGGTAACACTTAATAAGTAGCTGGTGTAGCACAGTTCCAAAAAAGAATTTTTTTTAAGCCTATGCAAGGCCAAAGGAAT
This sequence comes from Capricornis sumatraensis, assembly GCF_032405125.1. Lineage (NCBI taxonomy): Eukaryota > Metazoa > Chordata > Mammalia > Artiodactyla > Bovidae > Capricornis > Capricornis sumatraensis. The sequence continues at coordinate 27,363,318 of NC_091078.1, read as the reverse complement.
ATTAAAGTTTCACTACGGAAGAAATATGGCCGCTGCCAAGAACTGATTAGTCATAAAATCCACAGCATTATCATCATCCATCATTGCCTTTCTTTTAATGACCGAACTAAAAAGAGAGACATCAAAGTTTTCAAAATAAGGTTATAAAATCGCTGTATACAGAGAAGGTCTCCAAATATTTTGATAGAACCTGAATAGAAAAAAATATAGAAAAATCATTGAAACAAATCACAAAACATATGTTGTTATGTTTTGCTCTAAAAACCATGAAGTTTATCCAGGACCCTATTATGGTAACTGCTTAGCTTTTCATGCATTCCTAAATTACCATGTAATCTAAAACCTTGTTTTCAGCTGTCTTATATTGGAAAGTCCCTTAAAATAATCAGGATGATTACAGGCTGGTATTCAGAAAGAAACTTGCTTGTGTTATAGTAACTGAAAGTATTATTTATCAGGCAGGCTCCTTTAAGAAAAAAAAAAAATCTACCTCAGAAGCACAATGTATTCAGGAAATACCTAAACTAAGGATTGCATTTTGGGCTCTCTACATTTTCAAACACATGGATAGTTGGTGTAAAAATATGTTCTTTTCCTGCAGGGACTTGACTGTAATTAGTGTATGCCAAAATTCTCTCACAGAGATTTCATTGTCTTATCTACTTACATCATCTTAATGCGATTTTATTTTACTTTGTCAAAGTCATATTAATGTAAATGTGTTCTTGATAGCAAACAGAGTTCTTTTTTATGCAAAACAGGATTCAGCTGACTCTAATAAAACAGCTTGCAGTCTATTAGACTATAACAGTAATGTGCTTATTTTGTTTCTCAAATCAAGACTGTGTCAGAAAGCTATAGACAGAGATTTGTCTTGTTTTTCACAATAATTGCTAGGGTGGGGTTACATTATGATCTTTAAATGAATAGTATTGCTTAGAACAAACACTTCATATATCTTTTATCTTCCCCTGCATACAGTTCTGAGTTTTCTTTGAAAATGCTGCGCTACTTTTCCACATAAGTCATCAGAATGTTTCCAAAGAATTTTAACTGCCAGATTAATTATATCTTGCAAACAAAGATAGATTGCTTACATTCTTTATTCAGAATTCCTGCCAGTATGGAGCAACTGGCAACAAATTAATTTCTTTTGCAACCATGCAAAATGTTTTGCTATGAAAAGCTCTGGAAGGTAAATGTATCCTTAAAAAAAAAAAATCAGGTTGCTCATTCTGAAAGGCTAATCTGTAAGCAAAAAACAGAGGATTAAATGAATTTGACTGCTCCCCCTCACTCACTTTTTTTTAGCATCTACGTTATAGCTTTCCGTTAATGTATTCAGTTAATTAAGTATTGCTGTGACCTGGTGGCAATTTTTGAAATCCAGGGAATTTTTTCCCCCTTTAAATTCCACCTCCCCCACAGAGCAGAATATAATCTGTTTCCAGTCAGTTTGTTTATGTCAGCTGTGTCTCTACTACAAGCCTCTAAAATGTTTTAATAAATTTATCAACCAAAAAATATTACAAACATTTCATTTCCTTTGATTCAGACACACATACACACCAAAAAAAAAAAAAAACACCTCTGCCTTCATTGCAAATTCTTGCCCGTATGAATCATTCTAAGTAATATTTGCTTTAACTTTCGTGTGGTTCTACAAACAACCTTTATATGGCTGGACTTCAAAGCTAGGAGAAATAAAGGTTAGAAATGTGATAGGAGTAATCTATTATTAGGCATGAAACATTAAACCACTTTTAGCTATAAGTCTTAAAACCTGAATAATCTAGGTTTTTAATGTAGTGCACATTTATTGTGCTTTCACTTACACAGGCATTTATCACAGAGTAGTGTTTGGAAGAGAAATATTTTCCATTGCACTTTGTGCCACAATTTGGTTTAATTTTTCCTAATATTTAATTTAGAAAAACGGTAATATTATAACAGGGTTCTCATGTTTCCTGGCCAAAATGCTTGGTGTTCCTCACAGAGTAAAATTAATCTGTTACCAGCCCGCTGACCTGCAAGTCAGGTTTCAGTGAAGTAGGCGCTGAGAGGGAAGGGCAGCGGAAGGGGGTGAGGGAGGCTGGGTAGGAAGATAAGATCTCTTTCTTAGACTTGGAAGAAAAAAAAAAGCTTAGAGGAATGTCTCAACCCACCCATGCCATCAAATGACAGAAAATAAGCTGAACGGTGTATTTGAGCAGAAGAGTGTTTGAAAACATTTATTAGCTCCATCCATAACGACATCCACTGCAGGAATGTTAATTGTTAAAATCTGTACTGCAGTTATTTCTTTAAGCGAGGGGGGCTGCATTGAGTGAAAATTCAGCTCCTTGTTTCTCTTTTTTTTTCTCCACATATACTTGCACTTAAAAAAAAAAACTAATGTTATGAAATAAGTCAGATATCAGATGGAGAGCTTTCTATCACAAGAGAATACAAAACAGTGTTAAGGATATATGCATAAGCGGGAACAAAAAAAACAACATTGGTAACATTTTGTTCTTGATTAAATTTGTGCTCCTAATACAGTAGATTAAAAATAAGTCCAACTGTTAAACACATTAGTGTTCAGCCAGTGCTGATGTGCCAGGAAAGCAGCTATCGCTACGGACCTGGCCTGACTCTCCGCAGCCTTGAGGAGACAGAGGAAATCTGACCCCAGGGAAATCTGAGGCCTCCCCCCACCGCACCCCCCCGCCCCGCCCCCGGTCCATCAATGACCCTGCAGTTTGGGGATTCCTTGTTTTCATCTGCTGATCACATACCAGAACCTTCTTAACATCTCACACTGTGTCAAACTGGGGTCCCTCAGCAAAGCTGAAAGAGAATATTGCCTTAAAAACATGGAGAGAAAGATTGCTAATAGCTGGCCACAATCAAGGCACTCTTTGAAAAAAATTAAAGTTAAGTTGTCATCTTTGGGGCAATTACTTGTGAAACTTGTGTCCTTTAAGAAGACTGGTGTAGGGGCTTCCCTGGTGGTCCCGAGCTTAAGACTTCACTTTCCAATGCCAGGAGTGCAGGTTCAATCCCTGGTCGGGGACATGCCTGGTGACCAAAAAGCCAAAATCTAAAACCAAAGCAATATTGTAACAAATTCAATAAAGAGTCTAAAAAATGGTCCACATCAAAAACAACAACAACAACAACAACTCAAAAATAAAGGATTAGTGTAAGCCCCACGTCCCATTCCCCAGGCATGTTATGACTGAAAACGAGAGTAAAGATGGGATCACATCCCAAAAATACCTGAAGTGGGAGACACTCCAGAGATCATAGCCAGTGCTCTTCTGGTGTAGTTGATGCCCAGTGAGGTTAAGGGCAGCATTGCAACAGGAGACCGGAGCCAGCAGGCTGGAGATTCCAAGCTTCGGTTTCCCCCACCCTGTCCATTGTATGACACGACGCTGCTCAGTTAGTTCAAACTAAGAGACTGAAATTAAACCCATGAGTGAGAGAAATAATATATTTCTTCAGGTGACTGTAGTAATGGCTCTACCTAATCTGTGTGTGATTACATTTGTATGATTTCTTCAAATTATGTGTGTGTTTCTGCTTGAACAAAAATACCAGCTCTTCAATTCTTTCTCCCTCCTCCCCCGCCCTGCCCCATCTTCCCCTCCCAGCTTCCCCCACTCCCTCTCAAGTGCACTTTTTATGATCCTTGGTCAATCTGGCTTAATAGGTTACCTGTTGCTGAAACTCTCACTTCACATAGACGCGGTACTCTCTGCTGTGACTTGCTTTCTGAAAGGGTATGAGGGTATGATGTTTATAAATCTAGGAAGTTAATTGCTCCCCAAAAGCAATGCAGAAAACTGCATATATTGCCAAGAACGGAGAACAGTTAATTGAAACTATTTGGGGCATGCAGTATAGAACAAGGAGATGGTTTCTGAGCAACACATATCTCAATGTGGCTTGCCAAAGACCTGCACACTTTTAATTTGCTCTACAAATTTGGTTAGCCCAATAAAGTATAAACATCAAACACTGGTTGTGGAACGCATTAAACATTAACCAACTGAGACCTTAAAGACTTGAGTAGAACATTAAAATGAGAGGAGAAAGATAGGCCAGGCAACTCTGGGAAATTAGGTTAAGACTCTAAAAGAGAATGTTTGTTGGCTGGGTAAAAATAAAGTAAGAGCTATTTTAAGATTGGTAACCATTTGTCTCGTAGACAGACTATTTCCCCTCCCTGAGATTATATTTTTAAAATCAGGCAAATTTACCAAGTCATTCTGATTGTCCGATTGTTCTCCAGGACACAATGTATTACCATGCAAATGAGCTCTGAAAGGGTGAGGGTGGGAGGGTGGTGGTGGTATATCCACTGCTGTCCCAGACCTAAGAATTTTTAGATGGAACTGTGCATTTTATCCATTTTGTGTGTTTGTGAGTATTCCACATTGCTTAGCCTGGGGGTTAGCCCCATAAAGGTTCAATAAACTTTTGTTGGACAACAAAATGAAAATGCTCTCTAAGGAAATTAAGGATGGCTCCCAGGTTTCCCATTCAGACTTGTCCGGTAAAGCCCACCCAAACCCTTCATGAGTTCAGGATGTATTCCATTCACAACAAGAGCAATAAGCATATCCTTTGAAACAGTAAGATTCAAGAAAATGAAAATAATACCATATTCAAGTACCTTGTTTCCTAAGTATCCTTTGCTCCAGGGGGCCTCACAAAGTAAATTCCTGCAAGATAAGAACATTTCCTCTCAGGAGAAAGTTTGGTACATTACCTTTTTTTTGATATCCACTAAGAGTCTAGGATCCTGTAGGTGATAGCTCTCAACAACTCCACATAAGTCATGGTAAGAATGAATTAGACCAGGGGTTCCCAGTCTCCAGGATCTAATGCCTGATGATCTGAGCTGGACTTGATGTAATAACAGAAATAAAGTGCACAATAAATGTAATGTGCTTGAATCTCCCCAAAACCATCCCCATTGCCCCTGGTCCATGGGAAAATTGTCTTCCATGAAACTGGTCCCTGGTACCAAACTGGTTGGAGCCCACTGATAAACCACAACTAGCCCAAGAATTAACTCCTAAGGCAGTTTAAATCTAACTACCCACCTTCATTAGAATCCAAACATCCAGTCATGATAGGATATAAGAACCCTTAGGAACCCAGTCTCACTTGGGGTTGCCTCAAAAGTAGACCCCAAGACATTTTGGGAGGCAAAAGAAACACCAGATAGGGAGCAGGAAAACAAGGCAGGATGGGAAGGGCAACTGATAGGAGATGTATTGAGTTGGCCAAAAAATTCGTTTGGGTTCTTCCATTTGATGTTATGGGAAAACCTAACCAGCTTTTTGGCCAACCCAAGCCAGCTACTACAAGTCAGCACCTGGAGCTTAATTCCATGGAAAACTCTGGAAGTCAGTGTATAACACACACCTCAGAATTATCCCACCTGAGAGATGGAGCTGGAGTGTTTATATAGCAGCTGCCATCAGTCTTTGGATGAAGTTGTTCCTGAGAGGCATTGATTCTGGGGTACCAGCAGCTGACCACATAGGCAGACAAAGCAGGTTTGGGGGAGCCAAAGGAAGCTCTCAAGCCACAGAATGCAAGAGCTGGGAATTGGAAACCAGGCTGGCACGCTCAAGTGGCATCAGAATGAGGGGCTATGGGAAGTATTCTAACAGAAGTGTCTAAATATCAGCAATGACTTCTGAGACGTTTAACTACAGTTCTTTGTTGTGTCTAGTATAGTAGCTAAAGCATCATAGGGGCTGAACCGATGTTTGTTAAATGAAGAAAGGAAGGACAGAATAAGACATCAGTTAACTGTTTTAAAGCTGTATATATATGGTTTATGCAATATTTAATATTGAAAAGTTAACACTTTTCTTTAGAAGCTATATAATATGGGCTCAGGCTTGCTATCAGACAGACCAAAGTTTAAATATCACTTCCATCACTTTCTAGTTGTAAAAACAAGCAAATTACTTCCCTTAGTCTCTGTGACTCCATATATAAATTGCCTGTTTCATAGTATCACATGGTATAAAACTGGAGAAGTAAGTGATAAAAGACTGGGTACAGTAATTGACACATGGTAAGTACTCAATGCTAACATAATGATTCAAGAGTCAGCTCTCTGACTTCAAATCCCACTTGTGCCACCAACTAGTCATATATTGTGTTGGCCAAAAATTTTGTTTGGGTTTTTCCTTAACATCTTATGGAAAAAAACCTGAACAAAGGTTTTGGCTAACTCAGTAACCTCAAGCCAGCCACTTAGCCTCTCTGCTACAGGACTTCCCCATCTTGGAAGTGGAGACATAAATTTTTTGCTGTTCATTCCCCCGAGAGTGAGATCCTAAGAGGATATCATTGAGCACTCAATAGTTCGCACAGTCCTTTTATGTATGTCATCTCACTTCTGAGCAGGAAAGGACTTTGAAATCATAAATCATCCTTCCAATGTAGGGGAGTGCCTCTCCGTTTCTCCAAATGCCCCCAAATCTGATTTGTGTTTGCATTAGGTTGTAGATTGTGTAGAGACCTATTGGAGCTACACAGAGAGGAAATTTGGTTTGAGTCATCAGTGCTCAGCCAGGCAGTCAGGGCGGGCATGAGAGTGACCAGCAGGCACTTGCCCACGTGGATCTTGTGGCTCATATTTAGGATGGAGTGTTTATTAAGATTCTAGATGAATGAAGAGTAGAATTTATACTGGAACCATTGAACCAGTGAAGTCATGTAGCCAGGCATCAGAGTGGACCTGTCTGGCAAGGGCAGGCAAGGGGACTCTCATGCACAATACACCAGGAGATAATGCCTAAAACTTAGCCTGAGGATGATTCCATCAGCCTGTCTGAGCATTGAGTATGTGCTAATCATGGTAGCAGATAAAAAAGGAGTGGCCTTTTATTATCCCTATTTCACAGTTGATAAAACTGAGGCTTACATACTTGCCCATGTTATGCAAAACTGTAACCCAGGTCTGCCTGAAGCCAAAGAGAAGGTTTTAAACCACTCTATAACAGATTTTCTGTAAATTATGATATTTTGATACCATCAACATATAGCTGTAATAGAGACAAAATAAAGAGAATCTAATTAATACTATGTATTTTTTTTAATGTTTAGCGTCTTGAGGGAAAAAAGTTTTGCAACAGAGCACTGAGAGTCACTGAACAGAGCGTATTCAGCAAGAGAAGAGGAAGTCGCGACCACCACTCTCCAAATGCTCTCATTTTATGGTATTGCTAAGCCTTCCAGAAGAATTCAGCCAAGGCAACAAGAATGAATTTAAGTAGCTAGTCCTCTTTGTGATTACTTCCCTCCCTTACATCTCAGTGAGCTCACCTGAAGAGAATCTAAGAATCAAATAATACTTGCTAGCGTACTGTTCATTTACTGAGCGCTTACTCTGTGCCAGGCAGTGCCTGACCTAGGTTACATCCACCATTCCTCAGCACCCTTCTGGGTTATGTGCCATTAGCTTCCCCTTTTACAAATGTGAAAATGGAGCTCAGAGAGGTTGAAGAGCTTTTCCAAGGTCAAGCTGGAGCTAGCAAGTAGAAGAGCTGTGATTCAAATCCTGACTGCCTGATGCTAGGAATGAAACAGTCATCCCTGGTGCTATGCTATCTCTGCAGGTTTGAATCCTAGTGATGGAAAAGTACCCATTTTCTTTCAGACATTTTCTATTACATAGGACAAATCTGGGCTTTTAAGTATTGTAAACAACTTAAAAAAAAATGTACTTGAGCAAACTTAGTTCCCGGGAATTCTTGGGAACAGAGTTTAAAGTTCCAAAACAAAACAAATCTTTGCTAAATGAGCCTGTCATGATAAAACTGTATAAAAAAGTAGGATTTACAACTGCATACAATATTTCATCCCAATTTCACAAATATTTTTAAAACTTTTAGTAAATATATGTTTGTAAAAATATACTTTCAAAAAACATTGTTTTATGTACAATGTTATAATCCTGAACTTTTACTTAACCTTACTTAATGAGTATACAGCATCTATAATATTCAACATGGAACAAAAATTCTAAGAAGGACTACATTAAAAGTCAAAAAGGGGTCTCTATTTTTTTCTTATTTAAAAGAACAAATGTTACATATATTATCTGGAAAAAGTGAACATTAATAGTTGCTCAGTCACCATGTATCAGGGACAAGGCTGGACTTTTAAAATCTATTGTCTTAACTAATACCCACCACAAGCTTGTGTACAGCTACCATTTTGTCCATTTTGTTAATAAGAAAGCAAGTTTCAGAGAAATTAAGTGGCTGTTCCACAGTCATGAAACTCAAAAGTGGCAGAAGTATAACTGCAACACCTTCTTACTCCAGGCTGGGAGCTCTTTGTAATACAGTGTAACCCATCATACAAATGGGAGAAGGCGATGGCAGCCCACTCCAGTACTCTTGCCTGGAGAATCCCATGGATGGAGGAGCCTGGTAGGCTGCAGTCCATGGGGTCTCTAAGAGTCGGACACGACTGAGCGACTTCACTTTCACTTTTCACTTTCATGCATTGGAGAAGGAAATGGCAACCCACTCCAGTATTCTTGCCTGGGAAATCCCATGGACAGAGGAGCCTGGCGGGCTAGAGTCCATGAAATCACAAAGGATCGGACACAACTGAGTGCTTAAGCATACATGCAGGCTTGTCTCTGTGATGCCGTCATTTCCTGAGATATTAATCTATGATATATTCCTGATTTTACAGGGGACTAGAAGAAGAAAGGTAGTTCCTCCTCCCTAAATCAAAACTGTGGAGCCTTCCCACGACAGGTGAGATTCCTAGGGCAGAGTGAGGAAGACTTCGCCTTGCAAGAGGAGGGAAGAGGTGCTGGGGTCAGCAAGGCTGTCCACCAGGTCCCCAACCTAAATGTTTTGCCCAAAGATCTTGCTGCCTCAGCTTAGCACATGATGAGTGAGACTGCCCATCTTTGAAATAAAGAATCCTAGGATGCCTCAGAGCTTAACTTGAAAAGCTCCAATCTAAAGAATTAAAATAATGGAATTTTCTCTTTCTTTGTCAGGTCAGGACTTGGACTTAGCAGTAAGGAGCTTACTCAAACATGGCACACCTTCACCAAGGTCTCTGAGGCATTAAACTTGTTGACACCATGCCAGGGAATTCGTCCCCATGGTCAGGGGCAGGGCAGATGCAAAATTCAATAAGTGCTTCAACAGTTCACCCCTTGCATCTTTTTAAAGTTTCTCCTGGAGCAATATGACTGCCTTCAGGAATGGCAAGAGTTGACTACCTACCAAAAAGGAGGTTCCAGTCCATGGAACCTGTGGGCATTTTAGGCCCCCACCCCATTCTAACAGAAGTAATTTTTCAGTCCCATCAGCTATTCTAGCTGTGCCCTTTAGCACAGACTCTTCAATAAATAGAAAAGGCATGAAAGCATCACCCCCTGCAAAAAAAGTCTCCTTTTCATTTAAAATATCAAGATTTCATTGCTTGTGCTATGGCTAATAACAGACGGCAAAGTGGCAAGGCAGCTCCCTAAACCCATTCTGTTTCCAAGCTCGTTATACTTTGGAACAAGGTTTGTCTGTTGTGTGTGCATGTGTTTTAAAGCTGTTTTATGACATATTGTCAGGAACTCAGGTACTGGGCCTCTTTAACTCCAGCTTTCAGCAACTGCCTTTGCACTTCCCTTTCACATAATTAAACACCCTATGGTACTTCACAGAGTAATAAGTAGCACATCAATAAAGCAATAAATAATTGTATTCAGAAAAACTCCAGAGCCATCATCCATTAAGCAGCAGCTGTAAGCAATAGTTTTGATTAATCAATAAGGTTATAGAATAGGAAAGCAGAAGGTGGTCAAGACCTGGGAAGAAACAACCAGACTTCTAAGCTAAGAAGGTAGCTCATCTGCCAGGTAACTTCCTGGGAGAATATCAATTGCAAGCACTAGCCCAGAGAGTAACTGCAAGGGCAGGAAGCCCCACCTCCAGAAACTAGTAAATTACCTAGTTAGAAACAAAGAAGCAGGACAATTCAACTCTAGGGCAAGAGGGTTGCCTACTGAGGAGTGACTGCCCAAAAAAGCAAAATGTTTCAACTTCAGAAAACAAATACTGAGCTGAGTTGAGCTGCGGAGCCAGGAGCTGCAGAGCCAGGAGGAGGAGGGTGATGAACCTGGAACTCTGGAGGAGGGTGATGAACCTGGAACTCCGCCCGTGTGTCCACAGTAGACTTCTCAGCACCCTAGAAGACAAGGCCACTCAGCCTCCTGCCAAGAGGGAGACCCTATAGGAATGCTGCTACAGGACCACAGCTCTGAAGGCTACGGGCGGGATGGGGCTGAGGAGATCATCTGGGTAACAGTGCTTACAGCCTTCACAGTCACCCGTGGGGTTTTGTTGTATAATCGCTTGCCTGGGTCCTGTGCTGGCAGATGGGAATCTGAATTTCTGAAGGTGGGGCCCAGGAGCCTGTAGTTTATTTAAAAAAGAGTTTGACAGGAATATAGTTGCTTTACAATGTTGTGTTAGTTTCTACTGTAGAGCAGAGTGGATCAGCTCTACTACTACCACTACTAAGTCGCTTCAGTTGTGTCCGACTCTGTGCGACCCCATAGACGGCAGCCCACCAGGCTCCCCCGTCCCTGGGATTCTCCAGGCAAGAACACTGGAGTGGGTTGCCATTTCCTTCTCCAGTTTTCCTTTAAAATTGTTTATCCACTCTTTTTGGATTTTCTTCCCATGAGGTCACCGCACAGCATTGAGTACAATTTGCTGAGCTGTACAGTAGGTCTTCATTAGTTACCTGTTTCCTACACAGTAGTGTAATATGTCAGTCCCAATCTCCCAGTTCATCCCATGCTCTCTTACCCACGTCGGTGTCCGCACATTTGTTCTCTAGATCTGTGTCTGTATTTCTGCTTTGTGGATGGGTTCATCTGTGCCATTTCTCCAGATTCCACATATATGCATTAATGTATGATACTTGTTTTTCTCTTTCTGACGTCACTCTGTAGGACCATCTCTAGGTCCATCCACATCTCTGCAAATGGCACAATTGCTCTCCTTTTTAACGTACCTCTAGGTGGTTGCTAATATGGAAGCCTCTGGTTTGGGGACCTCTGTAGACCTGGTGAGTTAGGCCAGCCTTTCCATATGGCCCATGAGGCTGTCAAGGTCTTTAGCTTGTGATGTGAGACAGATTTCTGACATTCTGGTTTTGTAACTAAGCCATGAGCTTGTGGATTCGTTTGCACCCATAGTCTCCAGAAGGCCCAAGATGGACAAAATCTTGGAGGCTTGTGTCCAGTCCTCTGTGGTGTAACCTGGGCCCCCAGATATTCTGGTGACACTAACTTAACATCTGTTACTGCCACGTGACAAGTGTCCATCCATGCCACGAAATGCTGAGAACCTACTGTGTGCCACGCACTGTTCTAACCACTCAGGATTCTTCAGGGATGAAAACTCCATGCTCTCAAGAAGATTTGCCCTGGTGGCACACCAGAGAGTTTCCATGTGTTTCAGTGCATGTGGCCATGAGGCTTGTGGCATCTGAGCCAGCAGAGCCTTGCACACCCCACCTCTGTTTTAACAAGACAACCAGCTATCATTATAGACATTTTAAAGCACATGTGAAAGTAGAGAGAGTAGTACAATGAACCTCCAAATACCTCTCACCTTGTTTCAACAGTTGTTAGCACATGGGCAGCTTTCTATCATCTTCACTATCACCCTCATCACCCAGATAATTTTGAAGCAAATCCCAGGCGGCATATCATTTCATCTGTAAATATCGTCAATGGGTATCTCTAAGATATAGTCTTTTTAAAAAATAACAAACCATGATCCTACCTAAAAAGCTAATGTTAATTTTGTAATATCATTAAATTTACAGTCAGTGTTGGCATTCGGCCAACTGTCTCATGTTTTTAAGTGTATGCATTCAAATCAAGATCAAAATAAGATCCATATTTTGAAATTAGTTGATAGGTCTCTCTAGTCTCATTTGCTCTAAAGATCATTTCCTCTCCCCGACCCCCTGTCTTCCTCTCCTTTTGGTCTTGGAATTTGCTGCAGTAACCATGTCTTTCATTCTACAGTCTGAGTTTTGCGGATATCATCCCCGTGATATCATTTTACATGTTACATCTCTGGCCCCTGTATTTCCTGTAATATGGTCACTAGAGTGAGAGATTTGCTCAGTTAGTTCTGATTTTCTTGGCAAGAATATTGCAGAGGTTTATCAGGAGGCATTTAATATCTGGTTAATATTGAGCTCTTTGTGATATTAATAGCCATGTATGGTCATTGCCTAGATCCTTATTTCATTAGAGGTTCAGACTTATGAACCACTAAGAGAATTCATCCAGAGAAGGCAATGGCACCCCACTCTGGTACTCTTGCCTGGAAAATCCCATGGACAGAGGAGCCTGGTAGGCTGCAGTCCATGGGGTCGCTAAGAAGACTGGGCGACTTCACTTTCACTTTTCACTTTCCACTTTCATGCATTGGAGAAGGAAATGGCAACCCACTCCAGTGTTTTTGCCTGAAGAACCCCAGGGACAGAGGAGCCTGGTGGGCTGCCGTCTATGGGGCTGCACAGAGTCGGACACAACTGAAGCGACTTAGCAGCAGCAGCAGCAGCAGCAGCAGCAAGAGAATTCATCAAAAGTCATTGCACTTGATCCCTTGTACAACTGGTAATATTTAATCTTTAATAACTTTGTCAGCTGAAGACTTATCATCTTTGTGATTACCCTGAGGTATAGGAAAGGTGGGATGAATGACGGATTTCTTTACTGATAAATAAACTAAGTTTTTACAACTAGTTGTTTTTTTGCACCAAAGGTTTCTAAAGTATAGTTTAAACCCCATGGTTTAAAATTCAAACCATTTGATGTGTTTTAATTCATTGCAGTTAATGTCCTTTTTATTCTAACATTTTCACATCTTTTTCCAGCAGGAGCTGACTCAGATTGGCTCCTGAACATTTGTAGTCTTTGATAAATTTTCTCTAGTATGTCAAGAAACTAGGTGCTTCTTGTACCTTTTGTGTCCCAGATCTGGAATTAGCCAATTTTCCAAAGAATTCTGATGTATTTTTAGTGGGCAATAGTATTTAAATACCACATTCTGCAGCCCCACTTCATGGCATGTATTGAACTTTAGCATGAGAGTTTCTTTGAATAAACAGTTTTGTTTCTTAAACATTTATTTGAAGGTCACTTGTCTTCAGAAGAAAAAGTCAATAAAGGGTTAATATGGAACATATAATGAGTTCCTAAAAATTAATTCAAAATAAAACAACGCAAATATGAGCAAAATATATGAATGGGCAATTAGAAGAAAAGAAAATACAAACATACAGTCAACACAGAAAATGTTCAACCTTCTAGCTGTCAGGGAATTACAAACTATATCACTCATGAGTTACTAGTTTTCAGCTGTCAATTTGGCAAAAATGTAAAAATTTGAGTGGCATCATTTCAAGTGATACCAGAGGTAACAAAAACAAGTACTCTCAAATACTGATATTGGGAATGTTAAATGACCCAACGTCTTTTGAAAAGTAAAAATTTTAGTGTCTATAGCCTTTGACCTTCTAGTTCCTTTTTTAGGACTCAGCCTATAGAATTGAAAGCATAAATAGCATACAAATGGATTTTTGGTGCAGCATGTCTACAACAAAATTAAAGAAAATAGTAAACAAATGTCCACTAGTAGAGCCCTGATCGAAATTATGATGCTCACTGTGGGATGTTATGCAGCTATTCTACAATATCATACATGTATATCTATCAGTACAGAAACATACCTACAGTATCCACAGTTTCAGACTAACATATACAGAATGATCCCACATATAGACACAAAATGGAGAGACAGAGAGACCGACCTCATAAAAGATTTACAGCAAAATGTTAAGTGGCTATTTTTGGTAGGTAGAATGCAAACATCATTTTTACTCATACTATTCGTTAATAGAAAGCAGTGACAATATGAGTACTTTTAACTTTTTTGGTTTTTTTTATATAATAACCTGTTGAGACAATATCACTTATCAAAGAGATTGATGTGAATCAAATTCCTTCTTCACAGACTTGTTATAGGTACCTATGGGAAAGTGCCATGCTCAGGGATAATTGCTACTCACCTTGGTATTTGCACCCTTACTTAACTGGTATGCCCTCAAAGCCTCTGTGATAATAGTAAGATGAGAAGTTCCTCAAGGCACCCGTTTCCTCACACGGAGGTGCCTTCTGCACCTTGACTTCTTTCTGCTCAGATCTCTGGGAACCCATCCATGACAAGACCATTGCCTCTGAAAACTGCGGAAGCTTCAGACAGTGGTATGCTGAGTGTTGTTGCAACACTGCAGATCTGTAGTTCGTTATTGGTTTCCTAGGACTCTTGCCATGACACATTGATCCCCATGGACCAGTCAAATAAGGTTTTTACCAAGGTGTTGTGGAAATTGTTAAGGAGAATATAAAATATAATCAGAAGGATTAGAAGGGCTAGTGGCTGGCATTAAGTTTAATGTTCTCCATTAGGTGGGTAATAGCCTGCCCCAGCCTCCCCGCTGAGTCTCATGAGTTTTCTTCAGGACAAGGTGGATATGTGGCTCTTCATCCTCCTTGACTATTTGCAGAACACTTGATCATCACATATGAGGTCAATCCAGCCCAACTCCCCAAGGACATGGATCAGGCTTACAGTCTCAATATAGAGAATTAAACATGATACTGCAGGTTAAGCCACTTAAGTCCCACAACAGCATTCCCAAATGTTGACATTCCTACCAATATTTGATCTCTTTCTTGCCATTCCTAGGGCAATAGATCCTCAGGTATTTCCCTTTTACTGTATCGTGAGTGTCATCATCTCATTGCCAGTCACCTCTGTTTGAGTTCCAACCCCAGTCCACTTACAGAACACCAGCCACTTGCAAAATCAGACGTTCGTCTAATGACATTTGAATTATTTTTACAAGATGGCACACGTTCCCTCCAGTTCTTCAAAGAAAGGCTGTAGTTCATTCCTTTGAATTTAGGGAGCACCTACTATGTTCCAGGTGCTGTCTTTCCTAGCTCCCTAGTCTTGCAGGGCATGGGGGCATATTAGATCTAGAAGGAAACTCGATCGCAAGCTGGTTCAGCCCCTTATTAAAAGCCTGAAGAAGTAACTAGGTGGCTGTGACTTGAAACATATTGTAAAGCTCATACCCAAATCAGATCATAGAGGTCAGGGCTACAGCCCCACTAAAATGTGGTTCTCCTGACTTGGTCTAAGCACATACTTGGCTCCACCATGTAAATTCAACTTCCTCTCCAGCCTTTCCTTGTATCTAAACATTTTAGGTTTTCTCTCTCCTTTGAGTTCAGACTTACTTCTAATATTTCCTTCCTTCCTATAAGAATTCCCCCAAATCATTTTTTCCCAGCAAAACTCATTTTGGGCTCTCTATTCCATGATAATATAGCATAGGGGTTGCTAAACAACAGAAAATATTATGACTTCTTAAGACACTTCTCCCTTTGCATATCTGGAAAATAGCAAATTCCTATTATTCTTCAATATGCTATTCAAGTATTACGTCTCCTCTTAGCTTTGCCTGCCATACCCTTCATCTTTTGCCAGGCAGGATTATTTTCCTTCAGTTGTGCTATAGTTGTTGTTAACATGTTAGTTTCTCCTGCTAGACTAAGAACTCTCTGAGCAAGTGACCGCATCTCATTCCTTTAGCATTGTTGGGGCCCAGTACAGTGTCTGGCTTACAAAAAGCACTTGGTAAATGCTTGTAGAAAGAAAATAAAATCAATATCTACTCTCTCATCTAATGAACTCTTCATCCCCCCCTCATATTTATTTCTTATCTATTTAATTTATAATCTCTCTACAGCACTGAATAGTCTCTGCTTTTAAATATGCCACCTAAATGTGATTGAGGTTACAAAGCATTTCTAATTATGCAGTAATACTGTTCAATGAATGGGGTGTTTCACATAACAAAATTGTCAGAATCTTTTTAGCAATAGTATTTCCTTATTTTAATTAATTGTTGATAACCTTCGTAAAGAGCACTGTAGACCTCCCTGCCTCCTTTAACAGAGTACAGTGATTATAATGTATTGTTTTCCTAGTAAGTGAGGCAACCTTGTGTGTGCCAATTATTGTTCTCTGATATCATATAATGAAGCCTTCAGGGACCATTAAGGCAAGTCACACTGTTGTCCCCACACCAAAAGACCTGACGGTTTCTGTGTTTTCAGCGCTTGAGCCTCGCTTTAGAGCTTTGTGTTTCCTTAGTCGAAGTTTAATTGTCACTCTGTTCCATCAAATGTTGAGACCAGCTTCTCCTTACTCATATTGCGCTTTCAATAAGTCATTGTTGCATTTGATGAATTGTTTAAAAAATAAGGGCTTTTTGACAGCTTCTCAGCACTTGTGCCTGCTCTCTGAATGAAAGGGGCATCATCGATGTGAGAACAGTCAGTCAGCAAAAGAATAGGAAAAATATAAGTTTTGGGTGCTGGGCTCGTGAGATGAGAAGAATTAGGGGAACACGAGAGAACAGAAACATTTTGAAGGATCCCGAGGAGGAAAATGGAACTATCCAATGAGCTACCCAGATGTTTTCACTCACAAAATTTCTGCCTCCCTCATTTCCCAATTCTTACATCAAACCTGACATCACTAAGTCATTTTGTCTTTCTTTCCTACTAGAGAAAGCCTTACAATATTATGAGCATTTGTCTCCAGAAAGTGACTATCAGTCAGTTAAAGATGACATTAGATTCTACATCTATTTGATCTTCCAAAATAAAGAAGAAAAACTTCGACTATAGAAGGAAATTTTTTTCTAATAGTCAATCTAGTAAATAGTTCTGCCTCAATAAACAAAAGAACTACCATTTTTGGATGTTTGCCAAGTGCCAAGCAATGGCACAACCATTTTATATTTCACACTCACTCTATGACATAGGCAGCATTATTTTCCCACTTTGCAAATGAGAAAGTGAAGACCCAAATAACTTCCAAAAGGCACAGAGCTAGCTCGTAAGAAGTGGTACTGGCATTTGAACCTAGGGTCTCAATTGCCCTAAAGTCCATGCTCTCAAATTCAGGGCTATACCTCTTTTCAAGGGAGATGCATTTCTCATCACTAACGATGGTCAAGCACAGGCTGAACATCCATTTGGCGGCGATGTACAGAAGGGATCCAAGTATCATATGAAGTTAAACTAACGACGGGATAAACCCCTTGCAGTTTTGACAGCCTTATATTTCCATTTGTTCCTTGACAACTACTTATGTGAGACAATGTCTCATGAATCCCAAATATCATTAGTCAATTTCAGAGGTTTCCTGTGCTTGTAGTTTTAAGACACTGCATAGGAGAACACGGTTAGTGATGTTTATCTTAGAGTAGCCCATATTTACTGAATTCTTTCAGTGAAAAAAATTTAATGAGCTTAAACAGGTAATTAACTGAGTGCTCTGGTGGCTCAGCAGTGAAGAATCCACCTGTGAATACAGGAAACGCAAAAGATGTGAGTTCTATCCCTGGGTCAAAAAGGAAATGGCAACCCACTCCAGTATTCTTGCCCGGGAAATCCCATGGACAGAGGACCCTGGCGGGCTACAGTCTGCGGGGTCGCAGAAGAGTCGGACAAGACTTAGCGACTAAACAACAAAAGAGAGTTGAATATGCTCTAACGCTGGCTGGGTTGAGGGAGAAGCACAGAAACTTAAGGTCGGGTTGCAAAAGACCTTGGAATCATTAAGTGGTTGTCCAGGTCTGCTCCTCTGCTTTATGAAACAAATGCTCATTCAATGCTATTATAACCTGACGCGAAGAGCTGACTCATCTGAAAAGACCCTGATGCTGCGAAAGACTGAAGGTGGGAGGAGAAGGGGACGACAGAGGATGAGTTGGTTGGATGGCATCACCGACTCAATGGACATGAGTTTGGGTAAACTCCGGGAGTTGGCAATGGACAGGGAGGCCGGGTGTGCTACAGTCCTTGGGGTCGCAGAAAGTCGGACACGACTGAGCAACTGAACTGAACTGAACGGAATGTTGGACTCAAGAGGTGCAGTGCAGGTTCAGACAGACATGATGCTGCTTCAGGGAGACGTAATCTGCTGGAGACAGCCCCTCTGTATCAGGGCAGATTCTAAGCATCTGCCCAGGTAAGTTATGAGCCCTGGCCTCCCCTTTGAGGACTTCCCCAAATATATCTACTATTTTTTATACTTGATCATACATTATCTACTAAGTCATCTATAGTACTCCTACAGGTCTTATTTTGGGGGGCAAGCTCTCCCAATGTGTCCCAACCATCTCTTACATGACATGATTTCTAGACTGCCTGCTGTCTAGAAGGCCCTGCCCTGGATCATATTAATAAATATATTAGAATATCTGGGTACATACGTGTGATCAGTCACGTCCAACTCTTGTGACCCTGTAGACTGTAGCCCGCCAGGCTCCTCAGTCCATGGAATTCTCCAGGCAAGAATTGGGGAGGGTTGCCATTTCCTTCTCCAGGGGATCTTCCCCACCCAGAGGTCAAACCTGCATCTCCTGCATTGGCAGGTGGATTCTTTATCTCTACACCACCTGGGATGCCTTAGATTTAGGATACCATATTCCAATTGCGTTTTGACCAATAAAGGTATGCTAGGCTTGCCTTCCCGACAATTTTTTAACAACCCAAGAAGAAAACAAACCGGGTAGCAGATACCATTCCTAGTAATAAAAACCACCATCCATTAAGCATCTACCCCATGCTGGGAACTACGTTAAGAACGCTGGTATTAACTGGTATTAACTCATTCATTCGCAATAATATTTCCACTTTAACAGAGGAGGGGGAAAGGGAGAGTAGCTTTGACATGTATACACTACCATGTGTGAAATGGATAGCTAGTGAGACGATGTGGTATAGCAAAGGGTGCTTAGCTTGGTGCTCTGTGATGACTTAGAGGGGTGGGATGGGGGTGGGAGGGAGGCCCAAGAGGGAGGGGATATATGTACACATGTAGCCAATTCACTCTATTGTACAGCAGAAACTAACATAAACTTGTAAAGCAATTACATGCCAATAAAAAAGAGTAAGATATAAGGATGTAATGTACAGCACAAGGAAAATATGGCCAGTAGCTTATAATATCTTTATATGCAGTATAATCCATAACTTCACTTCAGGAATTCATTAATCCTGCACTAAAGCATTACCACATGTTTATTTATTTATTGTTTATTTCTCCCTGGAACTTCCCTGGTGGCTCAGACAGTAAAGCGTCTGCCTGCAATGCAGGAGACCTGGGTTCAATCGCTGGGTTGGGAAGATCCCCTGGAGAAAGAAATGGCACCCCACTCCAATACTCTTGCCTGGAAAATTCCATGGATGGAAGAGCCTGATAGGCTACAGTCCATGGGGTCACAAAGAGTCGGACACGACTGAGCGACTTCACTTTCACTTTCTGCCTGTACTTGAGGCTATTCTGTTAATCCCTTGATCCCCATAGCCCTGGTAACTGCTGCATAGTATTCATGCAGTAACTATTTGTGAAGTGAGTAAGTCAGAATAAGCCCCATTTGCTGCTTGAATAAATGGAGGTACAGGAAAGGAGAGAGTGCTCTGCAGGGAGCTTAGGAGCACATCCCCCTTAATGATTATCATGGAAGTTTTTCTTTTTCCAAATGTCAGGAGAGAGAAGGGATGATCTCTGATTGATGGGACTTGATCCAGAGATTAAGACCTTAGGGAGATAGCAAACATTTAAGTTTTTAGGTTCTGAATCCCAGTTTCAGTACTTACTAGCCATGTAACTAGTTTTCTTCTACTTAAAGTGGAAATACAATTTTTTGGTTTTTTATGTGTTAAATGGATTTTTTAAATTATTAAAGTTGACTTATAATATTAGCTAACCCCACCATAGAGCTGCCAGAACTTACACAGGACTGGGAAATAGATTCTTGGAGGGCAACAAACAGAACCTTGTGTACCAGGACCCAGGAGGAAGGAGCAGTGACCCTGTGAGTGTCCAGGAGTCTGCAGTGGAGGCGTGGGTTGGTGGTGACCTGCTGCAGGGTTGGGGGCACTGAGTGGAGCAATACATGCATGCGATCTTTTGAAAGAGGTCACCATTACCCTCATTACCTCCACCATAGTTTCGCTTCAGTTCAGTCGCTCAGTCGTGTCTGACTCTGCAGCCCAATGGACTGCAGCACACCAGGCCTCCCTGTCCATGACCAACTCCCAGAGCTACCTCAAACTCATGTCCATTGAGTAGGAGATGCCATCCAACCATCTCATCCTCTGTCATCCTCTTCTCCGACCTTCAATCTTTCCCAGCATCAGGGTCTTTTCCAATGAGTCAGTTTTTCACATCAGGTAGCCAAAGTATGAGTTTCAGCTTCAACATCAGTCAGGAGTGATCTCCTTTAGGATGGACTAGATGGATCTCCTTGCAGTCCAAGGGACTCTCAAGAGTTTTCTCCAACACCACAGTTCAAAAGCATCAGTTCTTCGGCACTCAGCTTTCTTTATAGTACAACTCTCACATCCATACATGACTACTGTGAAAACCACAGCTTTGGAAGTTTACATCTGGAAGTTCACGGTTCATGTATTGTTGAAACCTAGCTTGGAGAATTCTGAGCATTACTTTAGTAGTGTGTGAGATGAGTGCAATTGTGCAGTAGTTTGAGCATTCTTTGGCATTGCCCTTCTTTGGGATTGGAATGAAAACTGACCTTTTCCAGTCCTGTGGCCACTGCTGAGTTTTCCAAATTTGCTGGCATATTGAGTTCAGCACTATCAAAGCATCATCTTTTACAATTTGAAATAGCTCAACTGGAATTCCATAGTTGGTCCCAGGTAAATAGCAGGGAAACTTCCTGATGTTCAAGCTGGTTTTAGAAAAGCCAGAGGAACCAGAGATCAAATTGCCAACATCTGCTGGATCATGGAAAAAGCAAGAGAGTTCCAGAAAAACATCTATTTCTGCTTTATTGACTATGCCAAAGCCTTTGACTGTGTGAATCACAAGAAACTGTGGAAAATTCTGAAAGAGATGGGAATACCAGACCACCTGACCTGCCTCTTGAGAAATCTGTATGCAGGTCAGGAAGCAACAGTTAGAACTGGACATGGGACAACAGACTGGTTCCAAATAGGAAGAGGAGTACGTCAAGGCTGTATATTGTCACCCCGCTTATTTAACTTCTATGCAGAGTACATCATGAGAAATGCTGGATTGGAAGAAGCACAAGCTGGAATCAAGATTGCCGGGAGAAATATCAATAACCTCAGATATGCAGATGACACCACCTTTATGGCAGAAAGTGAAGAGGAACTAAAAAGCCTCTTGATGAAAGTGAAAGAGAAGAGTGAAAAAGTTGGCTTAAAGCTCAACATTCAGAAAACAAAGATCATGGTATCCGATCCCATCACTTCATGGGAAATAGATGGGGAAACAGTGGAAACAGTTGCTGACTTTATTTTTTTGGGCTCCAAAATCACTGCAGATGGTGACTGCAGCCATGAAATTAAAAGACGCTTATTCCTTGGAAGAAAAGTTATGACCAACCTAGATAGCATATTCAAAAGCAGAGACATTACTTTGCCAACAAAGGTCTGTCTAGTCAAGGCTATGGTTTTTCCAGTAGTCATGTATGGATGTGAGAGTTGGACCGTGAAGAAGGCTGAGCGCCGAAGAATTGATGCTTTTGAACTGTGGAGTTGGAGAAGACTCTTGAGAGTCCCTTGGACTGCACGGAGATCCAACCAGTCCATTCTAAAGGAGATCAGCCCTGGGATTTCTTTGGAAGAAATGATGGTAAAGCTGAAACTCCAGTACTTTGGCCACCTCATGCAAAGAGTTGACTCATTGGAAAAGACTCTGATGCTGGGAGGGATTGGGGGCAGGAGGAGAAGGGGACAACAGAGGATGAGATGGCTGGATGGAATCACCGACTCAATGGACATGAGTTTGTGTAAACTCAGGGAATTGGTGATGGACAGGGAGGCCTGGCGTGCTGCAATTTATGGGGTTGCAAAGATTCGGATATGACTGAGTGACTAAACAGAACTGAACTAAATAGCAGGGAACACAGCTCCACCCATCAACAGAAAATTGGATTAAAGACTTACTGAGCATGGCCCCGCCCATCAGAACAAGACCCAGTTTCCCCCTCAGTCAACCTCTCCCATCAGGAAGCTTCCATAAGCCTCTTATCCTTCTCCATCAGAGGCAGACAGACTGAGAACCACAATCACAGAAAGCTAACCAATCTAATCACATGGACCACAGCCTTGTCTAACTCAATGAAACTATGAGCCATGCTCTACACAGCCACCCAAGACAGACAGGTGGAGAGTTCTGACAAAATGTGGTCCACTGGAGAAGGGAATGGCAAACCACGACTGAGCAACTGAACTGAACTGAGATAAAAGGCATGATTAATACAATTAGGGAAGGAATAGGAATTGAGCCAGAGAAGGCAATGGCACCCCACTCCAGTACTCTTGTCTGGAAAATCACATGGATGGAGGAGCCTCGTAGGCCGTAGTCCATGGGGTCGTGAAGAGTTGAACACTACCGAGGGACTTCACTTTCACTTTTTAGTTTCATGCATTGGAGAAGAAAATGGCAACCCACTCCAGTGTTCTTGCCTGGAGAATCTCAGGGACGGCAGAGCTTGGTGGGCTGCCATCTATGGGGTCGTGCAGAGCCGGACACGACTGAAGTGACTTAGCAGCAGCAGATGCAGGAATTGAGCAAAGGGCTATAGCAGGTGAAGTCTGGGGAGGAGCCTCAGACAAAGAGAAAAACAAACACCAGAGGCAGAGGAGACAGTGAGGAAGTCTGGAAGGCCAGTGTGGGGCAGGGGCCTGGGTGTAGGAGGCAGACCACTCAGAACTCCTGAGGGCCATGCAAGAGTGTGTGATCTGTCTTCTGAGTGTAAAGGGAAGCCATCAGAAGGAAATTTTGACTTTTTGGTTTGCATGTTGACATGTCATAGAAAATTTCAAACATTACAAAACAAGAGAAAATAGCATGAAAAATCCCCCATAGTCTCATCACCCAGCTATAACCACTGTCAACTCAGGTGGCCTAATTCCATCTAAACCTTTGTTTTGAACCACAATATTATGTATAAAGAAATCCTAAACATCATGTCATTTTATATATAAATATTTCAGCATGTATCCCCAAAAGACAACTCTTAAAAAAAAAAAAAATCATATCATGCTGCTGTTGCTGCTGCTAAGTCGCTTCAGTTGTGTCCGACTCTTTGCGACCCCATAGACGGCAGCCCACCAGGCTCCCCCGTCCCTGGGGTTCTCCAGGCAAGAACACTGGAGTGGGTTGCCATTTCCTCCTCCAATGCACAAAAGTGAAAAGTGAAAGTGAAGTCGCTCAGTTGTGTCCGACTCTTAGCGACCCCATGGACTGCAGCCTACAAGCCTCCTCCTTCCATGGGATTTTCCAGGCAAGAGTACTGGAGTGGGGTGCCATTGCCTTCTCCGGATCATATCATAACCATACCTAAAAAGAAATCAAAATAATTCCTTAATATCATCAAATATTCATCTTGTCTTTCCCTCCACAATTTTTATTTAAGGAAGAGCCAAATGAAGTCCGTATGTCTGCTTCATAAGCCTCTTTTAATCTATGGGGTCCTCCTCCCTAGCCCACTTCCACCCCTTCCTCTGCTGCAGAGGGTGAGCAACCATCTAATTTGCCAAGGACTGAGGAAGTTCCCAGGATGCTGGGCTTTCAGTACTAAAACAAGGAAAGTCCTGGACAAACAGGTCCAATTGGTCCCCCTCTTTTCTCCACTCCTTGCTATTTATTTATTGAAGTAGCCAAGTTATTTGTCCTGTAGTATTTTCCATAGTCTGCTAAATGCTTTCCCATTGTGTCATGTAATGTGTATCTCTATCCCTTGTATTGCTTATAAGTTGGCAGATCTAGAAACTAAACTGGATTCAGGTTTAAAATTTGGCAGGAAAACTTCACAGGTGGTAGTATGTGCCTCCAGATATAAGTAAGGCTATCTCTTTTTCAACTAATCTTAGCAGCCATTGATGATTATCTAGATATGTCTTCTCACTAGAGAGTTTTTAAATGGTACTTTTCTGATGCTATCATTGCTTCTTTATTTTATTCATAGAAATACTTTTATAAAGAGAAACTTTCTCATCTACACTGCTGTTGCTGCTGCTGCTAAGTTGCTTCAGTCGTGTCCGACTCTGTGCGACCCCATAGACAGCAGCCCACCAGGCTCCTCTGTCCACGGAATTCTCCAGGCAAGAGTACTGGAGTGGGCTGCCATTTCCTTCTCCACTCATCTACACTTGGTTACCCTAAAGCACGGTCAATAGAGGGTTCTGAGAGGGAAATGTTTTTCTTTTTTGTTTCCTTTTATTTTAAATCTTTTTTTTTGGTTTTAAATTTTGTCCCCTAGGTTCTTATTTATTTATTTAACAGCGCTAGTTTGTAGTTGTTGTGAGTGAGAGATCTTTGTTGTGGCATGCAGGATCTTTTTAATTGCAGCACATGGGATCTTTAGTTGCAGAATGCAGGATCTAGTTTCCTGACCAGGGATTGAACCCAGGCCCCCTGCATTGGGAGTGTGGAGACTAGACCACTAGACCACCTGGAATCAAGGGGAATGTTTTTCTAAATATCATTCTGGCGACTGTGTAATAGCAGACTGTCAGGGATTAAAAGTAGAATTGAGAAAACTCTAAGGAGGCTAAACCAGTGTTCTAGGAAAGAGACAATAATGGTTGGAATTTGAGTAGACTAGTGGAGATGAGAAAAAGTGGTCAGATTCGGGACTGAGAGTCAGTGCTGACGGGTCAGATATGATGTGTGGAGGAAGGCTGAAGACACGAGAAGGACTCCAAGGTTCTGAGAAAACGAGTGGGTGATGCTGACATTTACTGAGATGGGGAGAACTTGAGAAGCAAAGCTCTATTAGAGATGCTTCTTTTTGTTTGATGTCACATGACCTTTTGAATTTCATAATCTCTGGTGCATTAAACCAAATGTGAGGTGTAGGCCAGCAGGTATCACTGGGGGAAAAAGAAAAACACACTTTTCCATGATTCTCAGTAAGAATATGTGATACACTCTACCATTATTGGTGTGGGGAGTGAGTGAGGATGTGAGTGCATTCATAGACGGATTTGTAAACTTATTCACATTGACTGAACCTATGAGTACCCACCATGGGTGGGAGGCCACACTGGGGAAAGGAAGTGGTATTGAGTTATATAAAGTGTCGCAAGACAAAGGGAACAGTAGCTCACAGGTGGGTAACATTTGACCCTTAAGGAAGGCCTTTCACATCATCTCTTGAATCTTGCAGCAGTTAGGGAGGGCCAGTAGTATTTACCCCATTCTAGAAATGAAGAAACTGAGGTTTAAAGAGGATAGATGATTTTTCCAACAATCTTACTGCTTGAAATCAGGGTGAAGCTTCACATACATACACGTCTTCTGACCTCAGGGCCTTTTCCATATGTGGGAGCTTCTTGCTTAACCAAAAGCAAGTCAAAAGCAAATGACAGATGCCAGGCTTAGATACTTCAGACATCCGTCTTTCCCAGTGACTCTCTTCTAAATCCATGGTATGAGTGAATTCTTACCCATCAAAATCTAAGACCAAAAATGGACACTTCTTCCCCATGCTCTGATCCAAGCCAACAACCCAGTTGCTCATCTTCACTGGGAACCTCTTCCCTGGAAGCTCAATGTTTATCAGAAACAGATGTTTTGGCTTTCTTTTATAACGTACCATTTATTTCCCTCTAATTTTATTTTATTTTATTTTTTTGGAGTTGTCAATGGATTCTTTTTATTATTATTATTACTTTTTAAATTTTTATTTTTACTTTATTTTGCTGTACAATACTGTATTGGTTTTGCCATACATTGACATGAATCAGCCACGGGTGTACATGAGTTCCCAATCCTGAACCCCGCTCCCACCTCTCACCCCATATCATCTCTCTGGATCATCCCCATGCACCAGCCCCAAGCATCCTGTATCCTGTATCGAACATAGACTGGTGATTCATTTCTTACATGATAGTATACATGTTTCAATGCCATTCTCCCAAATCATCCCACCCGCGCCCTCTCTCACAGAGTCCAAAAGTCTGTTTTATACATCTGTGTCTCTTTTGCTGTCTCGCATACAGGGTCATCATTACCATCTTTCTAAATTCCATATATATATGTTAGTATACTGTATTGGTGTTTTATTTTCTGGCTTACTTCACTTTGTATAATAGGTTCCAGTTTCATCCACCTCATTAGAACTGATTCAAATGTATTCTTTTTAATGGCTGGGTAATACTCCATTGTGTATATGTACCACAGCTTTCTTATCCATTCCTCTGCTGATGGACATCTAGGTTGCTTCCATGTCCTGGCTATTATAAACAGTGCTGCGATGAACACTGGGGTACACGTGTCTCTTTCAATTCTGGTTTCCTCGGTGTGTATGCCCAGCAGTGGGATTGCTGGGTCGTAAGGCAGTTCTATTTGCAATGTTTTAAGGAATCTCCACACTGTTCTCCATAGTGTCTATACTAGTTTGCATTCCCACCAACAGTGTAGGAGGGTTCCCTTTTCACCACACCCTCTCCAGCATTTATTGCTTATAGACTTTTGGATCTCTGCCATTCTGACTGGTGTGAAGTGGTACCTCATTGTGGTTTTGATTTGCATTTCTCTGATAATGAGTGATGTTGAGCATCTTTTCATGTGTTTGTTAGCCATCTGTATGTCTTCTTTGGAGAAATGTCTATTTAGTTCTTTGGCCCATTTTTTGGTTGGGTCGTTTCTTTTTCTGAAATTGAGCTGCATAAGTTGCTTGTATATTTTTGAGATTAGTTGTTTGTCAGTTGCTTCATTTGCTATTATTTTCTCCCATTCCGAAGGCTGTCTTTTCACCTTGCTTATAGTTTCCTTTGTTGTGCAGAAGCTTTTAATTTTAATTAGATCCCATTTGTTTATTTTTGCTTTTATTATTTCCCTCTAATTTTAAAAAGTATTACAAATTTGTTGTTTTAAAAATGGAAAATACTCCCTCGATTCAAAGATAGAAGTGAAGAACCCTGTGCTATAAGGCATTTGGAATTATATAATACAGATGTTTCCATAACTAAGTCTACATACATGGGGATCACAATGCTATTCTGTTTCATAGCCTTCTTTTTTAACTTTATATACCATGAACACATTCCCAACCATTATGTTTTTTTTTTCTTTTTTAACTGAAGTGTAGTTGCTTTACAATGTTATGTTAGTTTCTGCTGTACACCAAAGTGAATCAACTAAATGGTTACATATATCCCCTCTTTTTTCGATTTTCTTCTCATTTAGGTCACCATAGAACATTGCCAACCATTAAATATTTATAAAAATATTGTGTTTTTCACCTTCAGAGTAAGTTTAATCTACTATATGGAAGCACCATTGTGTGGTCAGCCATTTTCTTTTCAATGGCATAGTCCAAGTTCAGTTGTTTGCGTTTCCTTTCACCTTTGCTTATGAAGGAACACGTTCCCATGCCCCCACTGTGACTGTTTGTCACATTTGACTTGCTTCCCTGTCTCTGCTTCCAAGTCCAGTCCCTTAGACTTGCTGCCTTAACACCTCCCTTCCTGCTCTCTGTCATTTCCTGCTTTGGGCCAGGCTCTCCCACACCTCTACACTGTTTACTGCACTTGATTAATTTATTCCAAGTTAATAAGGTTTCTTGTGTGCTTAATCTCAAATCTGTCCTCCATTGTTTCTGAGTCTTATTTCTTGAGACTGACTTCATCTGATCATCTACTTTTAACAGTTACTGATTGTTTATATGCTGTGCATTTTCACATATATGAACTCATTTGATCTTCCCACAAGCTAG
This sequence comes from Capricornis sumatraensis, assembly GCF_032405125.1. NCBI lineage: Eukaryota > Metazoa > Chordata > Mammalia > Artiodactyla > Bovidae > Capricornis > Capricornis sumatraensis. The sequence continues at coordinate 27,335,379 of NC_091078.1, read as the reverse complement.
CTGTGGTAGACAGTTGGTATTTTACCTCCTTCTAGCATTCACTCTTCTTCCATCTCATAACCTTACTCCAATTTTTGTCTGTTGAACTACCACTCCTTACACCAAGACCAAGAGATTTGGGTGGAGTAAGAGGTACATAGCAATGCTATGTTAGTATTGCTAACAGCACATAGCAATGAATGGGTATCTCACCAAGACTAAAGCCAAAGAGCATCTCAGATTCCCTGAGCCACAGCATTTGCTTTAGGGATGAGCACATGACCAACCGAGGCAATGAGGCAAATACATATATACAGCTGGGTGCTAAGATAGAGATACATTCTCTTCTCCAGGAAACGTACTGCCAGAACAACTATAGCCATCTTTCCCACCTGAGCCTCAGAATAACAGGGAGGAAGGCAGAGCCGAAAGAGGGGAGGCAAGAGTCCTGATGATGTTGGAGAAACTACAGATTCATCTGGGCCCAGAGTCATCCAACTGAACTTGTCATTCACATGAGCAAATCATCTCCTTTTATTTACAAACTGAGGGTCTTAATCCACACATCTATTAAGGAAGCATTATTGGAAATAATTATTGTAAATTAAGACTCCAGAATATTACTTTAGGCAAATGATAGCTAATAAACAGCACAGCTAAGATTTGAATTTGGGATTTCCTAACCCTATGCTTTGCTGTTCTCATTCGTGAGGTTAAAGCCTGGCACAATACGGATAAGGGAAAATGTACACACAAACACACACATGCACAATCTCCAACCCTCACCATGAGATTTTAAATGACCTCTGTCAGTCATTCTGCTCCTCTCTCCAATCAAGATATATAATATTAGTACACTAGACAACTCCGAAGGTCTGCCTCACACAATACAGAAGAATATTCCTGAAAATGTGAGTACTTATTTACTTTTCATTAGTCAAACTTTATTGTACAGAGATATTCTTTATTCAAAGGGATTTTATGGTGACCCTTCTGCAAAGTAGAGAATCTTAATGTCAAAAGTAAACAACTGCCAGAATTTCAAACTGGGCATTGATCAATCAGTGTTGCTTAAAAATAAATCTGGTTTACAATTTAAAAAGAAAGGGGAACTTTCCTGGTGGTCCAGTAATTAAGACTTCACTTTCCAGTGCAGAGGGTATGGGTTCAATCCCTGGTCAGGGAGCTAAGATCTCACACGCCTCATGGCCCAAAACAAAACAAAACAAAACATAAACAACAGAAGCAATATTGTAACAAATTAAATAAAGACTTTAATAATGGTCCACATAAAAAAATCTTTTTAAAAAATTAATAAGTAAATAAAGAGAAAGGGAATCATTACAACATGTCGAGCATATGTTAAAAACAGCACTTTCTACCCTCTGTTTCAAGTGTTTGGAGAAATAGATGATTCAAAATATCCAAATGCTTTCAAAGATCTCCCAGGATAGAGATCCTTAACTGTGTACCAAAAACTTAATAAAATATTCTGTGAGGACAATTGACTTATCTTGTAGGCTTTCATTTAAAAAAAACTTTTTTTGAGCACCTACTAAATTCCAAAGACTCTGCTAGGTACTTGGGATATGATGTAAAGCAACAGTGAGAGAAGCTGCTCTCAGAGACCCCATAGTATAAAAAGGGTTTCTGTGTGTGGTGCTGGAAGCTGAGTGTACAGCGATAAACAAACATCGCACCATCCTGGCCCACACAGAGCTTGAACAAGGTCAATACCTCTAAACATTTTTTTGTTGTTCCACTCCATTATTAGAAAAGCTCAGTTCAGTTCAGTTCAGTCGCTCAGTCGTATCCGACTCTTTGCAACCCCATGAATTGCAGCACGCCAGGCCTCCCTGTCCATCACCAACTCCCGGAGTTCATTCAGACTCACGTCCATCGAGTCAGTGATGCCATCCAGCCATCTCATCCTCTGTCATCCCCTTCTCCTCCTGCCCCCAATCCCTCCCAGCATCAGAGTCTTTTCCAATGAGTCAACTCTTCGCATGAGGTGGCCTAAGTACTGGAGTTTCAGCTTCAGCATCAGTCCTTCCAATGAACACCCAGGGCTGATCTCCTTTAGAATGGACTGGTTGGATCTCCTTGAAGTCCAAGGGACTCTCAAGAGTCTTCTCCAACAGCACAGTTCAAAAGCATCAATTCTTCGGCACTCAGCCTTCTTCACAGTCCAATTCTCACATCCATACATGACCACAGGAAAAACCATAGCCTTGACTAGACGGACCTTAGTCAGCAAAGTAATGTCTCTGCTTTTGAATATGCTTTCTAGGTTGGTCATAACTTTTCTTCCAAGGAGTAAGCATCTTTTAATTTCATGGCTGCAATCATGAAAAACTCAACATATCCCTAATACATGTATTCACTTGCTTGTAAATTTTGCACTCACTCCACTTTCAAATATGTATAGTATAAAATAAACACACACACACACACAAACCAGAAAGCAAAAAGGATGAGACCAAAATTCAACATACAGAGTTCTAATATTTCCTTCCCACGTCCCTCTTTGTAGACCATTGGTTCAGTGGGCTGGGCTTCCATTGTCCAAGCATTGCCCTAATTTCAATCCATCTGCCTTTAGGCACTGTCAAGGATTGACCTACCCTCTGAGGCTAGGGCTGGACTGAATATTTCTTATTCCCATCCAGGAAGCCACTAGTCAAAACCTTTCCACCATCATGGATCCTGTCTGGGATTTGCAGACTCCTAAAACCACTCTCAAAATCAGAACAACCATGGTCAAATCAGTCATTTGACTGACTGAGTTTTCACTTTTCAACCATTTGCTTTGGCATTGGGTACACACACTGCTTGAGTGAATAGTCCTCACAAAATATCTCACTCATGTACCAAGAATAGCTGGTTATTGACCAGTGCCAGAAAACTCACGGACTAAGAAAAACCCCAGTGCCTTCTCTCCCAAAACACATTACCTAGACAAGGCTGACTGCATGGCTGCACACTCCAACCAGGCCTTTAATTTTGAAACATCAGTATTTCTTATCACCCTCTGATTTCTAAGGCTAAAATGTACAGCCTATGAACTCCAAGAAAACAGTATTTCCTTACACCAGATTCTACTCATATGCCTGCAAATTAATTCAACCAACATTTATTAAGTGCCTATCTTGAACAAGATGGAACAAATAGGAATTTATTTTTGCTTGATGACTTAAGCCAACATAGATATGTGGGTAAAGGGACTTGATTATATACAGAGCCCCTACTTTATGAAAATTATTTTCCTGGAAAATGATTGCTAAGTGTTGTTTGCATGTCCATCCCCTGGTACTATCGCAAGCATGAATTAACAACCTACAGCATGCTTCATTCCCACACACGCTAATGAAAAATGATTGCTTGTCTTTCCAAAACCAAACCAATGATTCTTGTTTTTGTTGAATGGAAATTCAGCTTGTGTTTAGTGACAGAATAACTAAATCAGTCTTATTTGGAACCTAAGCATCAATGTGGATCCTGTCGCTTTGCTGACAGGAAATGTAACCCAGATAGCTTATTTGATAAAACAGGGCTATTTTGGCTTTGTAACAAAAAACTCCACCCTTGCGACTTCAGAGCAAATGAACCATGCGCCCCCACCTCCATCTCTTTTTCCCCAGCGTCTGCCCTAACGCAGCCCGTAACGAGGCAACATTTTACATAACCAGCAGTATCAGCTCTGAGCTGGTATACACACGCCTACCTGATTGAATATCACCATTTCAGAACTGCTGCCTAATCACATTTTTTCAGGCTATGTGAACAAAATAATGTTTCTTTAATTACATGAACTCTTTATTTTTGATATTTTAATGACATTTTAGAAGATAGAATGGCCACTTCTCTTAGATCGGGTGGTATTAATCAGGTGTGACAGCTAGTTATTCGATACATTTTTAAATCCCACTTGTATTTTCACAGGAGTAATCTGGGGCCTGATTTTTCAGTCCTGTTTCTGTAATGTCACTTGTGTTTCTGCCCATAATGAGCAAAATAATTGAACCAAATTAGCACTATCTATAATTCAGTGCTAGCTCAGAGGTCTTGTTTTAATTTTTTTTTAATGAAATTAAAAAGCATTCTCTCTTCAGGATAAATGTTAATAAATAACAGTCTGTAGGATCTACATTCTTCACTGTGTGTTGGTTCAACATATATTTTCCCTGGGGCTGCACCTAGCCGCCGGGCTGTAAACACGGCCAGTCGACTTCTTCAGTAAAAGTATGTCTTATGCAGGGAGTTGCTCTGACCCACATGGGGGCTCTTTTACCTGGGTCACGAAACTCGGGACCATTTAGTGCATCTTAGATGCTGTTTGAGGATCACAGAGTATTAGCATTGTGTACAACCTGGGCTCGTGTTTGTCATAATGCTGTAATGGTTAATTTGTTTGTCTCTTTGAGAGGTCCCAGAGGGAAGGCCTGGGCCACCTAGGCCTCATTGTACTCTGTAGCCTCAGCACCCAGCACTGGAGGCACTTGACCAGAAGCCATACTATTCATTAGCATTTTTACGAATGCAAAATAGAAGTTTTGCTCTGTCTTCATTTTACAAAAAAAGAGGATGAGGCCCAGAGTAGATCTGATCAAATTCACAAGGCAAATATACTTGAATTCCATTCTCAGTTCTCAGGCTCATCTTCCATTTACTATACTAGCTTTATCTATAAAGCTGAATATCTTAACATTCAGTCAATAATAATAACTACAGAGCAGCATTTCTCAAACTTTCACGTATAGATGGATCACCAAGGGAACTTATTAAAATGCAGATTCTGATTTGGTAGGTCCAGGGTAGGGCCAAGACTCTGCCTCTCTCACAAGCTCCAGGTGATGCTGAGATGTCTGATCTGTGGATCACACTTTGAATAGTGAGGCCAGAGAACAGACTGAGTAATCCAGCTGGCCCTGGGGTCAGACTACCAGGGTTCAAATCCTGACTCTCCTACTTTCTCTGTGTTGCTCTATGCTAAGCACAACACTGCGACTATCTGCCTGCCTCTGCACTGTGAAGGCACAGGGACCATCTGAACAAAGCAGACTACAGGGCAAGCAGGCAACCAAAAAAGAAAACCAGAAAATACATGTTCTTTCTAAAGCAGTGGCTGCCATTTATCTTGATTTCACTGTTATATCTTGGGAACGAGAGTCCTTTGCTGCCTGATCTGAATTTTCGGAGAAATCTTTGGATCATGAATTTCACTTTTGGGCGAAGAAAGAGATGAAGATAAATAGATGATATATACATATATATACTGATACATAGATATTTTGGTGACATCTCAAAATTTCTCAAAGTTGATAGCTACTTAAAACATTTTTGAACAACTTCCAGGCCACCCATAGGCTCCATCCTGCCCCTGCTGCTGCTGCTGCTGCTGCTAAGTCTCTTCAGCTGTGTCCGACTCTACGCGACCCCATAGATGGCAGCCCACCAGGCTCCCCCGTCCCTGGGATGCTCCAGGCAAGAACACTGGAGTGGGTTGCCATTTCCTTCTCCAACGCATGAAAGTGAAAAGTGAAAGTGAAGTCACTCAGTAGTGTCCGACTCTTAGCGACCCCATGGACTGCAGCCTACAGGCTCCTCTGTCCATGGGATTTTCCACGCAAAAGTACTGGAGTGGGGTGCCATTGCCTTCTCCACACCCTTCCCCTAGTTTGACACTGTTAACAAACATGCTCTCATTTAATCTTCAAAACAACCCTATGAGATAAATAAGTATTGTTATAATTGCCTGTACCATAAAGGATACTGGCTTAGAACCACTTGATAAATCACACCCTGCATGTACATAGAGACAGAGGCCAGGACTTCAGACAAGAATGACTGATTCCAAAGCCCACTCACTACACAGCTGTGGTGACTCTCACCAAATCCTGCCCAAATCTCCCCAGTCTCTCAGATGTCCCCTGGTCCATGGCTGATGAGTCATGTTCCAGGAAAAGGGCAAAGAGGCCAATAAATTTTAAAAGAAGTTCCTCTCTAGGCCAATTCTACTGGCCCAAAAGATCAAACCTGTGATGTGGACTGTGGTGTCGCATTCACACCATGAGCTCTTTCCTCACACCATTTGGCGGTAATGGGATGAAGTAACTGAAGACTTCACCTTGAATCCTGGCACTGCAAGCCACGTAATCTCTTTATTTACTTGGTTGAACAGGGTCTTAGTTGTGGCACGTGGGATCTTGGATCTTCACTGTGTCATGTGAACTCTTGGTTGGTGCGTGTGGGATCTAGTTCCCTGACCAGGGATCTAACCTGTTGTTTTTGTTCAGTGGCTCAGTCATGTCCAACCCTTTGAGACCCCATGGACTCTAGCATGCCAGGCTTCCCTGTCCTTCACCATCTCCCAGAGTATGCTCAAACTCATATTCATTCAGTCAGTGATGCCATCTAACCATTTCATCCTCTGTCATCCACTTCTCCTCCTGCCTTCAATCTTTGCCAGCATCAGGGTCTTTTCCAATGAGACCACTCATCACATCAGGTGGCCAAAGTAATGGAGCCTCAGCTTCAGCATCAGTCTTTCCAATGAATATTCACGGTTGATTTCCTAAATGGACTGGTTGGATCTCCTTGCAGTCCAAGGGACTCTGAAGAGTCTTCTCCAACACCACAGTTCAAACCCATCAATTCTTTGGAGCTCAGCATTGTTTATAGTCCAACTCTCACATCCATACATGACTTCTGGAAAAACCATAGCTTTGACTAGATGGACCTTTGTTGGCAAAGTAATGTCTCTGCTTTTTAATATGTTGTCTAGGTTGGTCATAACTTTTCTTCCAAGGAGCAAACATCTTTTAATTTCATAGATGCAGTCACTGTCCACAGTGATTTTGGAGCCCGAGGAAATAAACTTTGTCACTGTTTCCATTGTTTCCCCATCTATTTGACATGAAGTGATGGGACCAGATGCCATGATCTTTGTTTTCTGAATGTTGGGTTTTAAACCGGCTTTTTCACTCTCCTCTTTCATCTTCATCAAAACGCTCTTTAATTCCTCTTCACTTTTGCCATAAGGGTGATGTTATCTGCATATATGAGGTTATTGATATTTCTCCCAACAACCTTGATTCCAGCTTGTGCTTCATCCAGCCCTGCATCTCACATGATGTACTCTGCATATAAGTTAAATAAGCAGGGTGATGGAGAAGGAAATGGCAACCCACTCCAGTATTCTGGGCTGGAGAATTACCTGGACAGAGGAGCCTGGTGGGCTACAGTCCATAGAGTTGAAAAGAGTCAGACATGACTAAAGCAATTCAGCACGCATGCAAGCAGGGTGACAATATACAGCCTTGACATACTCCTTTCCCAATTTGGAACCAGTCCACTGTTTCATGTCTAGTTCTAACTGTTTCTTCTTGACCTGCAAAGAATTTCTCAGGAGGCAGGTAAGGTGGTCTGGTATTTCCAACTCTTTAAGAATTTTCCACAGTTTCTTGTGATCTACAGAGTCAAAGGTTTTAGCATAGTCAATGAAGCAAAAGTAGATGTTTTCCTGAAATTCTCTAGCTTTTTCTATGATCCAGTGGTTACTGGCAATTTGATCATTCCTGGGCCTCCTGCATTAGGAATGTGGTGTCTTAGCTACTGGATCACAGGGGAAATTCCACCCACTTAATGTCTATATGTCAAGTTGCCGTAACGCCCACCTCACTGTGCCAGTGCGAGAGTTGAAGAAAGCCATGTTGCTGTATTCATTAAGCCTCTAAACCAGGCCTCTAAGTGATGCTCAGTGAATCACCACCATATGTGCGTCCAGTCCCTGCAAGCCCTAGGGCATCTGCCCTAGGATCTGAACATGGAATCCGAATGTTCAGGAGCTCTGAATCACAATGTGCCTTTCTTGGTGGCTAATGGAGAGGAAATCTCAGGCCACTGGAGCAGCAGGTACTTTCCACCACCTTCTCTCCCTCCACCACCAGCACCACCATTCTACCACCAAAGGTGATGTACCTAGACTTTGGAGACAAGAGCCACCTGGTTTGGGACCTGGTTTGCCCCAGCTCTGATACCTCAGTTATTATCATAGGACCTATTGGAAGCTCAATATCTCCAACTGAGAATGAGAAAAATAAGCCTCATATCCTAAATTTTCTTGTTTTTTTTCAAAATGAGATAATGTATGTAAAGTGCCTGATATATGATACACACTCTGCAAATTTAATTTCCTTCACTCCCCCCTTTTATTCCTATATCACCTCTGGTCAACCTCACCTCAGGTCACTGAGTGAAGAGTGAGCAGATGATGCCAAACCTACAAACACTCCTTCTCCAAGCCTTGAAAAAAAGAAGGCCAAATTATACTGCATTTAGCCCTGGACTGGGAACTGAACACTCGGACATTTATAAACAATCGACGGAAGTACAAACTATCATTAACCCCATTTTAAAGATGGGGAAACTGAGGTTTCCAGAGGTTAAATCACTTGCCCAAAATCACTTTGCTCTCAAGAAGGACTCAGAGTCTCACTCCTCAATAGATTCACATCATAGCGAGTGATCCTACTACCTAGGGTCTCATATTCTTCATCCATCCAATAAAGATATTAGAAATATCCAGCCATGTAAGAAATTCATATTTTGTCCTTGAGGGTTTTCCCCATCAAATTCTTCACTGAGACTTGACCAGGCTGCAGCATGACTGAAAAGAGCCTAAGGCAGTGGCTTGTTCTCAAGCCCTCTCTTCTCAGGGCATCCTGTTAAGGACAGGTCATGTATGGTCATCTGCCCCAGTCTCCTTTCAAGCTGGCCTGTGTGGACAGTTGGGTAGGTTCTCTCTTGTATCTAAACTATTTTCAAGTGACTCAGATTTCCAGGATGGAAAGGATCCTTTTGTAAAGATCAAGTTCAGCTTTGATCATTAAACTGTTTCCTACTTCCCTGTCAATTTTCACCAAAGCGGGGAAACTGAGCCAGTACCTACCCATCAGCTCAGGGGGTGGGTGCTGTGGATCAAGGCAGGGGAGACAGCTGCCTCCTCTAAGCTACATGAGGACACCCCACTAGGACCAAAACCCAGGGCGAAAAGAGGTGCCTTAAATAGAAATCAAACACCACTCCCCTCTCTCCCCACTCTATTCCCTTGCAGATAAACACATAAGGTTTATGATTGGATAAATGTTTGGTTTCATTCCAAGCACAGAAATGGTTTTAGAAGACTTCAACTTCCTGTCTCCTAACTTTCCTGACCACAAATATTTTTATTGTAAGCCATGAAAGTAAAGGATTATTTAATAAATTAACACTTCAAATATCTTTGGTTCAACCTTTAGTTAGCTCCAAGCTCAATTATTTGCCTCCTATTCCTTTAGCTCAGGCAGTTTGTCTTATTTTTTAATTCCTTCACCTAAAAAGTCCTAGTCCCTATCTTTGCTGTATTTTATGGCTTTATAATACCTTATTGAATTGCTATATTGTAATATTTCTGCCATCCTCCCCTCCCCCAAATAATCCTTTATGAGGAAGCATAGACGCAGTGTGGAATGCAGTGAGGTAAGCACAGCAGTCCTTAGAGCATTTTACAAATTTCTCTTGGTCTCAGAAATCACAAAATAATCACGTTAAAAAAAAAAAGGCAAACCCTAGCCCTTTGCCTGCAGGACAATACATGGTTTTTTATTAAAAGAGGAATTTAAATTCCTTCCATGCACAGACTGTTTTAACTATAAAGACTTAGAAAATTAATTTTTGCCTATAATCTCTTATAGATAATACTATAAAAATAGTTCCTTTTTAAGAAGCATATTTCATGCAAATATCAAAAAGCCTTTTATCTGTGTTCAAGATTTCTTGTTCTATTTCTGTCCCTTGTTTCCTTCTCTCAGCAGAAGATCAGACTTTGAGAGCCCTGGATCCCAGAACCTGCTGCCAGGAGGCAGGCCACACGTTGGGCTGCTTGCCCTTGCTGTTGTACAGGCAGAGAAACTGAGGATCTCAGATGAACTTCCTACTCTGTGCTGGGCTCTGTGCCGAGTGCTGAGGCAGAGATGTGGTGGATTCAAAGAGCAGGAAAGACAGGGGTTCCAGCCAGAAAGATCGTGAAAGCATCATCCTGGAGTACCAGACTGCACCAGCAGTGCAAAATGTAAAGGAAGAAGGTAACATCTTTCAAACCAGGGGTCCCCAACCTCTGGGATCTAATGCCTGATGATCTGAGGTAGAGCTGATCTAATAATAATAGAAACAAAGTGCGCAATAAACAAAATGCGCTTGAATCATCCCCAAACTGTTTTCCCCCCACCACATCCCAGTCCGTGGAAAAATTGTCTTTCATGAACTGAAACTGACCCCTGTTGCCAAAAAGATTAGGGACCACTGTTTTAAACAGTTAATTGCCCAAACTTCCCATCCTCACCAACCACCTTTGGGATTTTTGCACATCCTAGTACCACCCATATTTTTTTTAACACTTTTCTTTAAATGACTCACTTTTTAATTTTAGATCCCCTGAAGGAGGGCATGGCAACCCCTTCCAGTATTCTCGCCTGAAGAATCCCCACGGACAGTGGAGCCCGGCGGGCTATAGTCCATGGAGTCTCAAGGAGTTGGACACAACTGAGCAGTTAAGCACAGCACAGCAAGCAATAATACTGGTTGAAGTCACCGTTTAATGAGGTGCTATATATATTTTCAAATATTTATAAATTAAGTACATAACTATTAAAATGTTGTAAATGTTTTACCTGGGTACCCCTAAAAATTAACTCAGACATGCACGCATACCACCAGTCATTTGTTGTTGTCCAGTCGCTGGACTCTTTGCCACCTCATGAACTGCAGCACGCCAGGCTCCTCTGATCTCCACTCTCAGAGTTTGCTCAGATTCATATCCAGTGAATTGGTGATGCCATCCAACCATCTCATCCTCTGCCGCTCCCTTCTCCTTTTGCCTTCAATATTTCCCAGCATCAGGGTCTTTTCCAATGAGTTGGCTCTTTGCATAAGGTGACCAAAGTACTGGAGCTTCAGCATCAATCCCTCTAATGAATATTCAGGGTTGATTTCCTTTAGGATTGGTTGATTTGATCTCTTTGCAATACAAAGGACTCTCAAGAGTCTTCTTCAGCACCACAGTTCAAAAGCATCAATTCTTCAGTGCTGTCTTCTTTATGGTCCAACTCTCACATCCAGACATGACTACTGGAAAAACCATAGTTTTGACTATATGAACCTTTGTAGACAAAGTGATGTCTCTGTTTTTTAACACACTGTCTAGGTTTATCATAGCTTTTCTTCCAAGAAGCAAGCTTCTTTTAATTTCATGGCTACAATCACCGTCCACCAGTCATTGCCACAGCACATGTTGGGAAACCCTGCTATTATGGATTAAATGTGTTCCCGTCCCCAAATTCACATGTTGAAATCCTAATCCCCCATCTGATGGAGTAGGAGGTGAAGCCTTTGGGAGATAATTGGTCCTTGAGGGTGGAGCCCTTGTGAGTGAGATTAGTGGCCTTATAAAGAGAAACATGAGAGCTTGCTCTGGCTCTCTGCTCTTTACCAGGTGAGGATCAGCAAGCTGTTTATGAAGCATGTAGCAGACTCTCACCAGACACTGGATCCACAAGCCCCTTGATCTTGAACTTCTCAGCCTCCAGAACTGTAAGAAGTAGATTTTTTTTCTGTTTAAACCTACCAGTCTATAGCATGTTTGTTGTAACAGCCTGTACTGATAAAGACATCTGCCTTAAGGTAAAGAAACCAGGAAGGAGAAGGGATGAGAAATAGATAGCTAGGACTTCACATTTGTAGAAAAAGAATTTCCAATGTTAGTCTGGAGGTGATGAGAACTTCCTATCAGTGCACGTGCACACAGGCACACACATACACACACACATACCCTAAATGATGCCTCCTTCCCTGTCTGATGGCCTTTTGTCCCCAGAACAGACCCCAGGAAACCTAATGCCCAGATCCTATAAACCTATACTGTTTGACAGATTGCTGGGCTTGGGTAAATCTCCCTAACTGCTTCTTGATCCACTGGATCATCCATCCAAGCACAGATCCTATCATTGTAGTCTACAATATATGCTTCCACTAGGAAGAAAATCCGTGCTCATTGGTACATTCAGCTGCCATCAACATAGTAAATGTATTGACCATGAAGCATATGATGCCTATCCATGCCCCAAATATTGCACATTTTGATTTGCTAATTTTTAATTTGCTCATTTCTGAAGGCAGGTATGGGATCATGAACAGAGACACAGTATGGAGTCAGCCCAGACACTGACCAAATGTGTGATCTTGAGTAAGTTACACAAATCCTATGACTCTCAACTTCCATATCTGTAAAATGGAGATAATGATACATACTTCTAACAATTTCTTTTTGTGGGGGAAACAAAATGTTTAGTGGACATAATAACACAATGCCTAGCACATAATTTGAAATTACATGGTAAATACATTTTTAATATGAATTTTCCAGCCATTGTAAATGATAAACATCATAGTAATGAAGACTATACAAGCATATAAAAAATTCCCAAGATAATTTTAAAATAGTTCCAAATATCCTAATATTCCAATTGTAATGTACTCCAGTATGTGTGTGTGTAGACTAACTCTAATTTCACATAAGAAAAGTTATGCATCTTTATGTACAAAGACAGATTAAAAACATGGGAAAATGAAAACTTTTCATATACTAGACCTGAGAGGCAGTTTGAAATTCAGATCATTAACTTTGAAACTAGGCTTTAATCCCAGCTAGGCCGCTGCCTAAATATATCACCTTAACTAAATTACATAGTGTCTCTGAGCTTCAGTTTCCTTTTCAGAAAAACAGGGATATTAATTGTAGTAACAACTTCATAGGTTGGTTTAACTGTACCTATAAATTCTGTTATTTAGTAAATTTACAGTAAATAGCACTAATATTAGGTGATAGGACTAGGGTGATACTTGTCCCTTTTAAGAAAGGACCTCTGGGGACTTCACTTGTGGTCCAGTGGCTAAGACTCCACACTCCCAACGCACAGTCAATCCTGGCCCAGGAATTAGATCCCACAGCCACCGCTAAGAGCTCACATGTCGCAACTGAAGATCCTGCCTGCCGCAACTGAGACCCAGCACAGTCAAATAAGTAAAGAAACAAACAAATATTTTTAAAATAAAGAGAAGAAAGGATCTCTGTTCAATAATAGAAACTTCCAATAGCCAAATTACAACTACATCCACTGCGTTTCTGTTGTACAACCCCAAAATTGTACTGTGAGAAAGAGAGATAAACAAAGGCTCTGCCCACCACTGGGCTCTCCGGTCAAGGCTAACCCACACCTGGGCCACTTGTAACCAGCCAGAGGGAAAAAGCTGCTCCTCCCAGCTGGCCCAGTCAAAGAAGATCTGACGACCCAAGTGCTTCTTTCTCACACAGAACAAATGCATCTGGAATATCCCTGAGCTGTGTGTCTGCCACCGACGCTTCCAGTTTTACTCCACAGCTACACTGAAAAATTTTAAATCCTCTTCAATTTGGGCTGCCTCTATTTGTATTTAGACTAAGATAGAGAGTGCATGCCAGGGGACAACTTGACCATTAAAAAAAATTCAGCTTGACTACATATATCTTTATCCATTTGGGAAAGCTATCAAAGCAGGCATTTTCACTTAAAAGCTTACAAATGAAGCTGATATTATCTGGTTGGGGGAAAGCTAGGCAAATCACTGTAGCAAAAGAAAAATCCTTGTGTGTATCAATTTCACATTGCTATTGTCATGTACAGGATGTATATTCAAATGTGTTTGCATGTTTCTAAACTGATCATACATCAAAATTAGAGCCATATTGTTCCTTTTACAGCAAAACTGTTTATATAGGAAATATTGTACCAAACATTCCCTCCCTCCACCCTGGGTCGTGACTGATTGCAGAGTGAGATAAAAGCACTTATGTCCACAAACAGGAGAAAAGCCTAGATGCATGAAAGAAATCAAAAGAAGGTGTGATTTTAACACAAACACTGTTATCAACCAAAAAAAAAGAAAAGATTACTAGAGTTTATGCAAATTCAGAGAAAGCAAAAAGCATATACTTTACACACTGACAGTTTGAAAATTAGGGGTTGGGTTGGATAAGAGTAGAATTCAGTTTGGTACAGTTCAAAACAGCCCCTGGACGCTGTTTTATTTTCATGTGACCATCTGAATTAGAGTCATTTATAAGAGACAGATATGGCCCACTAAGGGGAATCCATTTCCTAATTCACTATAGGAAGCAACAATTTAAAGCTGGCCACTGGTTTTTTAGTGTATTTTCTGGAAAGCCTGAGTTGGTTTCAAATTAGTTGAATTTTCTCCTCCTCCACACAGCCATTTTTTCCCCTTTTCTTCTTGCTTCAAAAACTGGTTCCAAGCACAAAGTAAAGTGGGAAGTTGGCAATTATCCTATAAATCCAGGTTATGTTGTTAGGTCAACAAAATTATAGATGTGATGGAGCTTAAAGGAATTTTAGAGATTATCCTATTCCACAGCTTTCAAACTTTAAATATTTTGCTAATGAAATCATACATACAACTCTAGTATATAAATTAGGTTTTAACAGTATTTCACTAGTATAAATTTATTTTAAAAGCAAGCAAGTAATAGTCCTAATTTTAACATTTATCCTTTGTAAAGTCAAGTTAGAATGATATGACTGATCTGATAAAGCCAAAATATGGAAATTCTGGATGACGAATGACTATTAACAGTCCTAAACCTGCCTTAGCGTTTAGTTTCTTGCTGCTGAGAACATCATTTCTCACAGAAATAAGTAGCATAAGATAGTAAAAGTTTTCTATTTTTTTAAAAAATGGAATCAGGAAACTTAATTTTACAGTTTCAAATGCCAGAAGACATCTGTCCCAAAGTCTTCACAAAAAGAAGGCCCGGATATATATACACATATATATGGATATACATATATATATATATATATATAAGGATTGATAGACTTTAACCTATAGATACTGGGGGAATATAATTTTTATTATTGCAATTCTTAAAATTGAATAGAGGTATACTTTAAAACTCAAATGGCTGCAAAACCCCTGAATACAATTTGAAAACAACTGAGCTGGTCCAACCTCCTTATTTTAAAAATAGGAACCAAGGCCCAGCATTGAAATGATTTGCCCCAGGACATATTGTGAAGAAAGTGGCAAAGCTTCCTGAGTTGCCCCTTTTTTCCTTGCACCTCCTGTCTCTCCTCCTCTGTCGATTATTCCTTGAGCACTTAAAAAAAAATGTTTTATTATCTCTCATCTTAAAAACAAATGAACCAAACAACAAAGAAACAAAAAGGCTCAGTCACCCAATACCCGAACATCTTCATCATGTTAATACCTCTCCACTCCCACATTTTAAGTTTCTGGAAAAGTGTCAACAAATGCCATCTCCTTTTTAGTCAACACCAGCCTGACCACCCCTTCTGCTCTTCCACCATTTCCCAGAGTTTGTCTTTTGTCTGCTAAATTTTGTTGGTCTTTCAGCTACCGTAGATTGCAAGCTTTATTACAACAGAAATTATTGTGTTTTGTTCATTAATGCATCCTGATTCCCTAGCACAATGCCTCACTCATAGGAAGTGCTTAATACAAATGTGCTGAATAAATTAATGTCATACTGGAGTCCCTACCATTTATGCATAAAACATATCATCAAAAATTTCTAAGGGCAGAGTTCTATTTTCAAATGAAATTTTATAAAGAACTAAAAGAGAAAAGAGACTGTTGGTCAAAAGCAATTACAATTATATCTCAATAAAATATTTTAAATTTTTTAATTTTAAAATTTAAAAGAAAGCAATTGCCCAGTAAGCACTACTCCAAAATAATCATTCAGTAATCATACAATTTGTGTTGTTGTAAGGGACTAAGTTTTAGTTTGATTTTGTCCCTAAGTTTTGCCTTCTTAGCAGCATTATTCTGTTTCCCAGATTCTCGTGGTTGTGGTTGTTGTTCAGTTGCCAAGTCACATATGACCCCACAGACTGAAGCCTGCCAGGCTTCCTGTCCTTCGCTATCTCGCAGAGTTTGCATGTCCATTGAGTCAGTGTGATGCTCTCTAACCAGCTCATCCTCTGCCATCCTCTTCTCCTTTTGCCTTCAATCCATACTTCTAAGTAATTTCAGATAGATTTTTTTTACCCTGTATATTATATTATTTGGTGGCTTCCCAGGTGATGTTAGTGGTAAAGAACCTGCCTGCCAAAGAACCTCCTTATGCCAGGAGACATAAGAGACCTGGGTTTGATCCCTGGGTGGGGAAGATCCCCTGGAGGAGGGCATAGCAACCCACTCCAGTATTCTTTCCTAGAGAATCCTCATGGGCAGAGAAGCCTGGCAGACTACAGTCATAGGGTCACAAAGAGTTGGACTCAACTGAAGTGACTTAGCACGCACATATACATTATATTATCTTTTTATAACACAGGTTGCCACTTTTCTGTCCTCCAATAATAATTAATTGCTCATTACCCAGCCCCAAATAGCACATGGTTTGACTATGTGTCAGTAAGAAATGTGTGTAAAAATCTCATGGCTTATGATGATAAAGGTTTATTTCTCACTCATATTACATATCCGCAGCAGGACAGCTACAGCTCTGCTCCACAGGTCTTCTTTATTCTAGCATCCAGGCTTAGGGATCAGCCCCTATTTGGGACATTTCATTCTCATTGCAGAAGGAAAAGAAGCAATGGTTCTTCAAGCTTCTGCTCAGACATCATGCATATTACACTGCTGTTCACATTCCATTGGCCAAAGCAATTCACATGGCAAAGCCAGTAGCCAATAAAGTTGGGATATATTCCTGCCGCAGAGAAGGAGATCCTAGAGAGGAAGAAATTCTATAGAGATGGGAGCAGTAAAAAGCGTAGTAAATACTTTGGAAAAGAAAAAGTAATGATGTTGACCTCTTCAGTTTTACAATCAAAATATTGGAAATGAGGAAAAGACTGGGGCCCCATGTTCCTAGTCTGGGGAGGAGAGCATATGGCTAAGCCATTCCTCCAGTCCAGAAGTATAGACGGAGGAGCAAGTGATGAAGACAAAGATTATGGATTCCACTTTGAACATGTTGAGTTACTGATGGCTGTGAAATCTCTGTTAGAAATGTCTGGCACCTGGTCTCACTAACTTGGACTTGAGAGACAACAACTGTGCCAAGACATAGGTCCAGAGTCACTTCCATGTGACTGTGCATGGAGTCACATGGAGTGGATGAGCTCTCCCAGGGAATATAAGGAAGAGAGGAAGACTTAGAAAACTACATTCTTAGAATTCCAAATTTAGTTACCAGTGGTGGAATGAAAGCCTACCGGAGACTAAAAAGAAGAAAAAGACACACCAAAGGGCCGTGTCATGGAAAGCAAGGGAAGAGATTTCAGAAACGTGTCCTCAATAGAAATAGACTAATAACCAATGCTAATATGTGATATTCACTAGGTATTAACCATTGTTCTAAGTCCTTCACACATATCATCTCAATTCACACTCACAACAGCCCTTGTCAAGGCTGAAGAGAGCATGGGAAGTGAAGATATAGAGTAATGTGGTAATCCAGAGGAGAAAACATTTACTTCTGGCTGAGCTGACCAAGAAAGTCTTCAACATTTTGGTACTAAAGATAAACATAAGTTCACCTCCACCTGCTCACCCTTCCTTGTCAAAGCTATAGTTTAGAATCATAATCATCCGAGAACTCCACCTAAAGGGCAGACATGTGTGAATTTTTTCAGTCTTTTGAAGTGGTCACTTCCCCATAATGACCATCCTGCCTTTGGATCCTATAGCGGAGATTGCTGGCTGGTCAACAGTGTTTCCACGTCTCATCATTAACACAACTATGTTTCTCAGCCTCCTTTGCTTCAGATAAACCATGCGGCTGAGTTCTAGCAACGATATGTGGAAAGCAATGATATTCTAGACCTGGCCCACTCTCCTCTATGTTTAGCTTGCCTCACACGGTCTGTGCCGAGAAGCCACATATTGAGGATGGCAAAAACTCCATTCATCTGGACCCATGAGTGGCAACACAGAGCATCCCCCCATCATCGCTAATGAGCAACATCTGTACAGGACCAGCCCATGAATGAGAACGTTTCACGATGTTAAACATCGAGTATTTTAGAATTTGTTATGGCAGCTGTTATAACCCTAACCAACACAGATCATCTCTTTTCTCTGAATAGAGCCACCTCACATTTCTATTTCCTGAATACCTTTACATCTTCCTGGGTACTTTTTGTACACCTCTGATCTTTTGAATACCATAAATTGTACAATCTCGGGAAAACAATTAAGAAGAAGATAAAATCCAAGTGTCTTTGGAGGAAGAGATCATCTTTCCCCACAGACATTTATTCTAAATTCCTTTGGGCCCGTTTTCCATTATAGACCCAGAAGAGCATGGAGCAGACACGGCCTAGGCCACCTGATAGCATTTGCTTCTGCGATGCGCTGACAAAGATGTCAATGCGAGCATGCGCTGATGTAACAGAATGGTTACCAGATTCAGAGACAGATAACCTTATTTCATCTGCATGACCTCTGGCATATTACCTAATCTCTCAGATTCCTCATTTGAAAACCAATGATAAAGATACCTACTCTTCAGCCAATGTCATTTCTTTATTTGTTCAAAGGACGTCACTGAAACACTGAACAGGTTGTGACGCCGCATGAAATGAACACCTGTATCTGGAATGTAAGCCATAAAGCACTCACCAATGGCTGATGATGCTGTCTCTGTGTCTCTCTAACTAGCTGCATTTCTGTTAAAGTCTGTCTGCGTTTGAAACCAGTGAGAGTTATAAATATGTAGTATCATTATGACCAAAGGATTCAGTCAATCTAGGAGACTGCTAAAAAGGACTTTATAAAATGGCTCCCTCATGTCCCACTGGCTCCTTTGTGATTTCTTGGGCTAGAAACACTGGTGTCTTTCCGCTCCCCATCCTTATGTGCCAGTATCACCAACACTAGGGCTCTTCTGCAGACTCTGCTATGCCCCCCAGGACACCAAATAGGCAAGAAACAGGACTGCAGCTGGGGTGAGCAGGGGGCAGAGCCCATACGTCTGCTGCGCTGAGCCAGATCACCTTCAGGGTCAGTGTTTCGCCCACCAAAGCAGCTCCAAGTGTCCTGCAGGGGCAGATCTCCTCTCTGTAATTGTCACTAGATTCCAAGGCCGTGTAGAAAGCTGGAAGCAAAGAGCCTTCCCTCTGATGACCACCTGCCAGGGCCTCCCTGGTCACTGACAGAGAAGGCTGCATCCTACCTCAGATATGGCATCAGTGATCATCAGGACAGGACAGGAGGCCGAGGATGGTAGGCTGTTCTCTGGTTCAATTTTCTTTCCGCTTACAGAAAACATTTCAGTTTCTGAAAGAATCCTGCAACTAAATAGCTACATAAAGGTTTGTAAACCACTGAAGCAAGTGTCAGGAGGCAAATGATTTACTCACCAATCCTCAATTTCCTCAACTGTAAAATATGGGAAATAATATGTGTTTCTTTCTGCCACATGGGATTGTGGTGAGCATAAATGAAATCATTTCCACAGATGCAGGAGGTATTACCATTATTTTCTTTATCACTACCTTCCTAAAGACCAGTACCAAGACCTGAGCCTCAAAATCAGTCATCAGCAGAGAATATTCTAGGTCAATCTTACTGGATATAAGACTACATTATTTCAGATTTAAAATATATAGGAACTATCTGAAATTAAAACTTTGGAGGGTAGTAAAGTCTAAAAAATCTTAGATACTGCAAATTCAGAAATATATCACCCCTTGGAGGGAACTAAATTTAAATATACCTTTGCCAGTTATGAAATGAGAACTTAACCTGTAGACAAGGCTTCAAGTGGTGTATAGACCCTCCTCTCAAGTAAGTCATCAAAGCATTTTGCTCAGAATTTTAAAAATTATTTCAAAGCAACCTCTTCCTATAAATAAGTAATATTGCAATTCTGAAATATTCTTACCTCTTTGTTATGGCAAGTCCCATAAGGGCCTACTCATGAAGATTTTGTTAACTGAGTTTCCTTAACTAAAAATGTACTGGTGAAAATATTCTCTATCTTACAATTTATACCAGAATGAAAAGTACCTTTTGTTGAGTCCTCATTGATGCTGGGCCACTGTTTTAAGAGTTTTCACATATATCATCTCATTTAATCTTTATGCCTACATGACAGCTCCATGATGTATTATAGAGGAGACTATTATTATTTTCTTTACCAACAGGAAAGCCAAGCCTGGAGAGTTTAATTAACTCATCCAGTGTCCTAAAGTTAGAAAGTGCTACAGCAGGGATACAAACCAAAGATTAGTTGATTTGAAAGTCCTCTCTCCTAAACATTTTTCTATTTTGTCTATTAACTAAGATTAACTTTAATCCAGCTAGGACAATTTAGTAGAGACTATGCTGCAGTGAAATTCACTAGAAGGGTCAGTGTTCACACCATCAGCTGGCACATTCCTAGAAGACAGTGGCCACCCTTGACCAAATCTTTAAGTCCATTCAGCCTGGCTGGGTGTCATCATCCGTGGATGCCAGGGGAGGTTTGATGCTCATGATGACGTCCAAGTTCCTGTTATCATTAGGGAACTGTTTCATTTAAGAAATGACCTATGCAAGGTCACTTCTGGGCACATGGGAAGTGAGCATGGAAGTTTAACTCGGGGGCTATTAGGCTCATCAACCATCTTCCCCTTGATTATCTTCTGACATTGCTCCACGCAGCAGCCCTGATGCTTAAAGGGAGGATAAAGGGCAAAAAGCATTAGTCTTTCTGATACCTCCCAAGAAAGCAAAGAGAACCAGCTGGAAAGGGCAGTGCAGTTGTTTTGTAGTAATGCAGGCTTTTGAGGAAGCTGGCCCCCGTGTCAAGAATGTGCAACGCTATCTGCTGCCAATTTTATCCCCAAAGAGAGACCCTCTGGAACGTAAACGTCAACCAAGAATTGGATTTTTCTTACACTGTCAACAAGTACTTTGTTATTAAAGAAAAAAATCTGGCATGGGGACAGCAGATGGGCACATCTGACTAGGGGCAAGGAGGAGGGAGCAGTGCTCCAGGTAGTGGAGAAATTGTTCAAGGACAATTTATGTGTGAAAATATCACCCCTATAAATCTGCCAGAGCCAACAGAGCTGAAGACGAATCACATACAGAAACGTGACGTCTCTCCCCAGCAAAGCTGACCACAGGTTTAATTTAGGTCCACGCCCTTCATGTGCTGGGTTTCAGATTTTTCTGTTTTTTTTTGTTTTTTTTTTAAGTTAGGCATGGACAACAAAGAAGTAAATTGATATCAGTTCCCCTGCCTTGTCCCGTTAATAGTATCTTTCGCCTCCTGGTATTTTTAGAGCTCTGGTTCAAAATATGTAAGTCTATGCCATAATCCAGACCAGTGAGCATATCATTACCATGGTGATACAATATTGGCCTAGGAGCAGGGGAGCCAACTTTTTATTCTCAATGCCACCATCAACTTTCCTGTTCTTGTCAGCATGACTAAAAAGGATGGAAGAGATGATCCATTATTTAGCCAGTAGAGAATTGCCTAAGCAGCTCATTCAACCCATCAAGACATAAGTCACATTAGGGCAGGAAATTTTTTTCCTGTTCATCTTGTACCCCTAGTGCCTGAACCATGACTAGTCCACAGTAAGAGGTCAATCATTATTCATGGCACTAATACATGAATAATCAATTCATTTATCTATCTCAAAGACTAATGCAAAATATGCATGGCTTTTCCTTCCATGGAGTAGCAAATGATAATCTCACAACTTTTTCTCTGAAACCTGGGGTAAACATATTTCCATATTACTTTAACTGCTGGTCCATAATTTTGGAATAGGAACTCATTTCTGGGAACATCTTGCACCAACAAATACTTCCACTTAATTTTCAACCCCCCCTACCAACTCTTTATGGCAGTGGCTCACTTTCTTAACTTCATGTGTTCACCAGCTTGGATAATATAGGTTACAGGCAATTACACAAAGAGCTGTGCTCAGAAATATCGCTCTCTAGATTATCCAATTCCAGTTTTATTTCATCATACTTTTTAAAAAAGAATGATCTGTCATCTTTTCATAGGAGATTGTAGAAGAGGGTCTAATGATATGACCTTGGTTAAGTCACTTCTCTTTTCTGGGCCTCCATTTCCTCATCTTGGATAGAAGACAATTGGACCAGACCAGAGGCATCAACATGGCAATACTCAGAGTGAATGGAAACCATAGACAATTATGTGACCTGCATAGAGGTTTTTGGTTTTCTGTGTGTGTGTGTGGTGGAGGGTAGGGTAGAAGGTCAGAGGGGAGGTAGGGGAGTTTAGTTACTGAGTTGCCAAAAGATAAAGACATTTTCACACGAACATGAAGAAATCCAAATTTCTGTCTTGTTCTTAGATGTCGGATCTGGAAACACTGGGTCCAAAGTCACACAGCAACAGTTGGCGAGGCCTGTGCCCCTTCCAGATAGTTTGATCTCGCTGGTTCTCCCCATGCCCCCAGACCCACTTCATTCCTTAGTGCTGAACCCTGAACTAGGTGAACTCTGAAATTCCTTCTGTATTAAGCTTCCTATTATTCTAGAATTATATAAAATACTGTCAGTTGGTATTAGATCTCTATCAGGCATTTAATGAGGGTTGACATTAGATAAAATGTTGTGTTGTCACTAACAATGATTTATTTTTTAAAACCAGCAGGACACTTGATGCTCTAAGTCTCGGCTTCCTCATCAGTAATGAGGGGAAAGGGCTACTAATCAAGCGGCCATGAGACCCAGAGGTTCCATGCAACCCACCAGCCTTATTTGAATGTAAAGCTAAAGGATTAGAATGCTACCTGGGTGAGCTTAGCCTGGTGCTCTGTGATGACCTAGAGAAGTGGGAGGACAAGGGAGCTCAAGGGGGAGGGGACATATGTCTGTTTATGGATAATTCACATTGTTGTATGGCAGAAACCAATACATTATTGTAAAGCAATTATCCTCCAATTAAAAATAAATTTTTAAAAATATCAACACATGTTTGGTTACAAAAACATTAAAAAAAGAAGAAAAAAAAAAGAATAAAGAATGTTACCTGTGTGTGGCTGCTTCTCAAATACCCAGATATTAACTCTGAATGTCTGTAAACTCTAACACTTTTCTCATTGACATTCTTCTAGTCAATGAAGTAGACAGTGTAAGTAAGACAGTACATTTTTCCCGTGGGACTCAATAAAGCTATTTTTATTTTGAATGGAAAATAAATACAGCCCATAAATTTTGTTTATTTTTTTCTGAGTAATCCTTTCCATTTCTCAAATTCTGTGATTCTGTATTTTGTTATGTCTTTCCCCACCCAGAACAAAATACTCTAAAATGAGCTATTCTACAAATATCATATTTGTAGAAAATAATAAAATTGAAATTGCCTAAAAACACTCTAAATGCTTTTCAATATGGTTACATTCTGACATCACAGGAACTCTGTGAAATAGTTATTATAATCACGCTTTACTGTGAGAGATCAGTAAGAGCTGGAACTCAGTGTGGTCTAATTAGAAATACCAAGCTTTTCCCACCATACCTCTTGGCCTCCTCAAAAAGTGTTTCCCGAACTATGGACAGTTACATGATTTTAGGTGGAAGTCAGCTCTAAAGAGTTGAATATTCCTTCATTATTGACTGTTAGTAAATACGTTCATCAAGGAACTTATTTTGGGTTTAGAACTCTCTCAGGTTTATCAATAATTATTTTTCATTGTTAAGTTTTATATTAAAACTTTTAAACAACATTTTTGTTCCCATTGTGCTTATTTCTGGAGAAGGGAATGACAACCCACCCCAGTATTCTTGCCTGGGAAATCCCACGGTCAGAGGAGCCTGGTGGGTTATAGTCCATGGGGTCACACAGAGTCAGGCACGTCTGAGCAACTACACGTTGATGTTGACTTTGTACTTATTTTTATGATCACCCCAATAGCTCAGTTGGTAAAGAATTCGCCTGCAATGCAGGAGACCCCAGTTCGATTCCTGGGTCAGGAAGATCCACTGGAGAAGGGATAGGCTACCCACTTCAGTATTCTTGGGCTTCCCTTGTGGCTCAGCTGGTAAAGAATGTGCCTGCAATGCGGAAGACCTGGGTTCAACCCCTGGGTTGGGAAGATTCCCTGGAGAGGGAAAGGCTACCCACTCCAGTATTCTGGCCTGGAGAATTCCATGGACTGTATAGTCCATTGGATGGCAAAGAGTCAGACACGACTGAGTGACTTTCACTTTTCACTTTTCTGTTCACTGCAAGTTTACACTAATTTTTCTTCTGCTCACATAAAGTTCTAAAAGTGAGTCAATATAAATAAGTTACAATCAGGTGAGAAACAGTGCAGGTGGAAAGTTGAGACAAAAATCAAAAACAAAGCATGCAAATGTCTAAAGTTGGAGGAACACCAGTCTGCAGGAGGAAGTCCATGGTCACGACCCTTGAGAGGGGCTGGCTCTGTCTCTTGTGTGCGCTCAGTTGCTCGGTTGTTTCCAACTCTTTGTGACCCCATGAACTGTAAGCCTGCCAGGCTCCCCTGTCCATGGAATTTTCCAGGCAATAATACTGGAGTGGGTTGCCTTGCCCTTCTCCAGGGGATCTTTCTGACCCAGGGATTGAACCAGTGTCTCTGGGGTCTCCTGCATTGGCAGGCAGATTCTTTACCACTGAGCCATTTACATGGCAATTAAAATCCTTCTCCAGGGAGTGGCAATCTTGTTGGCTGAATACGGAGAGGGGCCAGAAATCCTCTCTTTTCATCTCAGTGTTTTTCCCCACTTCCTCTTTAGTATACCTCCATCCTACTCCCCAACTTCAGCCCCCCCAGCGTCTATTATTTTCCTATTAGAAAGCCCATGCATTTTAAATTCCTGCTTAATGGGTCACCAAGATATCTGGCTTCTTCCTTGAGCCCCAAAATCACTCAACTCAAAGATAAATTTTCTCCTTTGCTAAGTAAAGCAAATGGAAAGTATCTTCATACAAATAATAAGGAAATAAAAATTCCTTTTCTAAAAAAGAACATCAACTACAGTACAAAGTAGAAAAGGCATTTAGAAACACAACATCAGCTTCGTTTTATTTAAATGCTCCATTGTTTGTAATAAATTCTAAATAGCCTGAAAATCTAATTTTTTCCACTACCAATTTAATCCTTGGGTACTTGGCAAACACTGATTTTTTTTTTTTCTTTTCTGTCTCTGTTACCCAGTGCAGAAGCTGGGCATTTGGATATGTGAGTCCTGAATTATGAACCCTTAACAAGAAAAATATCAGCTCTGTGTTGGGAATAGCACCAAGAGGTATCAAGACCTAGATGGTTGCAAATTACTGACAGCAGACTATCTCTCCACCCTGCCATGGAACAGAGACTCAGAACATGCAGAGAACAGAGACAGAAAGTCTGTATGGGGAGTTGGTCTGTAATGAAATCTTTCTTAATTTAGAAGATACAATTGCATCTAACTTTTGTACTAACCACATATTACTCATTGCATAATTACTGCAGGATTAGAAATATATGCCAAATATGCCCTGACTTCCTCCATCCAGACTATGGCAGGCATTACTAATCAATCATGTAACTCTCCTGTTAGAATGGGGCTGGAGAAGGAGGGCCAAAAACAGCAAGAATTTCTCCTGTCCCTCATGCTTCTTTCTTATGGAGGGAGCATCTTTCCTGTAACACTTTTGGCTTCACGATATTTCCTCACTTTTTCTTCCCCAGGGAAGGAAAGAGACATAATCTAATAGGTGAGCTTTGAAAGAAATAGTAGCCAGGCATTGCCAAGCACACTCACTGAGACAGAATATATTCCTGACTTTTCTAGACCAGTTAATGAATGTATCAGTGAAAGCCTTGGCCTTAGGGGAGATTTGCAGTGACCCAGTGCAGCCTAAGATGGGTATTGTTTCATTGATGCCAGAGGTAAGGATGGGGAAACCCACTTGCAGAGCAGATATAACTTGCATTCTCCAATTTCAACTGAAAAAACTTTTTAAATTTTATATTGAAATATAGTTGATTTACAATGCTGTGTTAGTTTCAGCTATGCAGCAATGTGATTTAGTTACACATATACATATATCTGGGATTCCCTAGTGGCTCAAAGGTAAAGAATCCACCAGCAATGCAGGAGACGTAGTAGGTTCAATCCCTAGCTCAGGAAGATCCCCTGGAGAAGGAAATGACAATGCACTCCAGTATTCTTGCCTGGAGAATCCCATGGACAGAGGAGCCTGGTAGGCTACAGTCCATGGGGTCGCAAAAGAGTCAGACATGACTCAGTGACTAAACAATAATAACAAGCTGACCTCTAGACAAGACTACACAGGAGAGGCAATTGTCATTACCAAGCTCTAGAGACTTTGCAATCCAGAGAACCAATTTTGTCATTGCTCCAGATGTAATCTGTTTCAAGCAACTCACAAGTTGCTCTTATGCTCCTGTTGGAAGTGTCAATTGGTATTATCTTTTCTGGGCCAGTTTAACAGCATATAGCCATATTGTAAAAGTATTTACTTTGTTATGGTATTCCACTTCTGCATTATGTATCTCACAGAAAATGCACAAATATATGTTCAGTTCATTGCAACACCTAAAGGAAAACTGTAAACTACATAAATGTTCAGAAATAGAGAAATGGTTAAAGAGTCATGGGACATTATGGAGCAGTCATTTTGTTCTTTTGTGTGGGGTATGTCTACGACAGTGCAGTGAGTGGCATGGGGATAGGTGAGTAGGAAGGTCCTCTTAGTCGATATCTCTTCTATTTGCAATTAAAGTGAATTTAAATGTACTCTATAATTAATCATTCAGAAGAAAAATTGAACCCTGATGCAATAGTTTTTAATTCACAGTCTTTTTTCTCCTGGCCACAGGATGTTGCTGCCTGTTATCCAGACTTCTCACCATGAACAGAGTGCCTGGAAGCTGAGTGAGAAATCAGAAGGCTGGTGCATGAGTGTGGAACTGGGGCCAAGGTAGGAGTCATCTGGAGGAAAGAGTTCTCCCCAACCCAGGCAGGCCTGAGTAACCCTTTCCCTCATAACAGAATCCAGCTTTCCAAGGACCGATGTTCCTATAACTGCCAAAATCAACGTCTCCTCCTTTGTAATGCTGGATAAACATCAGAGTCTTCTTTGGATTCTTATCTCAGAAACTTCAGGCAGATCACGAACACATTCTTCCTTCCATCAGATCCTAAGACAGGGAATTGAGTCTCCATTCTGGCCAGGCAATTGCCCTTGAGAAGAAAGAACACTCTATCATTCTCTCAAAGAGTCACGTCAGCATTCTAAAAGCTGCGGGTTTAAAAAAAAAAAAAACCTATCTGATTTTGTCTCTCTCAAATTTATTTAACCCTTTTTTTCTTCCTGAAGAAAACCTCTATTTTGTGGATCAGTTTAGTCAATAAGTAGGAAACCTCACCAGAGTAATACCATATTAATATTCTCCTTTGATTGGATACGAGCATCTCCTGTAAAGTCTTTGGCCACTCAGGATTTTCCTTAGTGGATGTCATTTCCAGATAGTTGGTCTCCTTGATCATCTGTGAATTCTAGGTATTGACCACCCACCCTCATAACTGCAATCTCCTCTATGACATAGGATTAGGTTTGTAGTTTACAATAATGCCTTGGATAAAGGCTTTCTCATATCTGTGATTTTATTTTGTTCTCACAATAGTTCTATCAGGTATGAGTGACTCTGTGTCATCTGTCCCATTGATAAATGAAGGAACTGAGAGTATGTCTCAGTGCTGGTGGAAACAAGCCTTCAACTGGTACCTCCTATATTTCAATCTTGAGCTTGAAATCAACTAAACCCTTCCACAAAATAGGTTCCCAATACACTGGACTTCTTAAAACACTTGAAACCTTGTACACTAAAGGCTCAGTCTGGTAGATGATATCTAACTTTAAAACACTAGATTTCTCTCTATTAAAATAAATAGACTGGGGGACTTCCCTGGCAGTCCAGCGGTTAAGACTTCACCTTCCATTGCAGGGAGTTCAATCCCTGGTGGAGGAGTTAAGATCCCACATGTCTTGCAGCCAGAAAAATGAAATAGAAGCAATAATGTAAGAAGTTAAATAAAGAGTTTAAAAAATGGTCCACATCAAAAAAATCTAAAAATATAATATAATAAATAGGCTGGCACCACTCTAGTCTGGCTGTTGGTTTACCATTGCAGTTATTTAGTGGAGTTCCTGTCCCTCAAGGGAAGAGCAATACAATTATAAAACTTATTCAAAAATTCACAGACAGTACACACTGTCTATGGAGTTCCAGGAATATTGAGCTAATTCTCAGTTGCTAGCACCAGGGCATTCTTTATAGAAGAGGGACCTTTGAGTTGGGTTTCAATGAAGGATGAGGAATGGAAAGACAAGTAGAGGCACTCCAGGAGCATAAATGTCATGGACGAAAGCATGACAATCATGAAAGTGTTTCGTCCTTTCAAGATCCTGGTTCCCACTATTTAGGGAGAATATTAGGATCACCGAAAGCAATAGTAAGCAGCTTCCCTGTGTCTAAAGGCACCCTGAGCTTCAACAGAGACCCGAGTATTAGAGCACATTTTCTTTCCAAGGTTTGCAAAGAAATTGCATGGCTTGTTCTTGGGACTGAGTCACTTATCACTGGCCGATTCTTTGATTTGCACAACAGATGTCTTTTCATTCGGATACTAAGTGCTATGCAAACACAATTTGAAGAAAAGCCTCAGACACCTCTCTCCAACAGTGCTACCACCTGTAGAGCCCTATTGTTGAAGTTCTAGAGATGGTAGAGCATTGAGGACATCTGTGTCTCTATTTCCTAACTACCAAAGGGTGGGGAAGATCAAAGGAGACTCTTGAGGACGTAGATGAGCAGATCAATGTTTATCGAGAGAGGTGTTGGGAAGTGAGGGACTGGGTGGCAAGCCAAGCAAAATCCCCAAGTTATCAAAATGAATTCAACTGTTTTATTCCCAAGCTGCTTCTCAGATCAGATACCCTTTGCATGGCACCACCCCCACCCCCACCCCCCAAAAAAGTCTACCAGTAAAGCACTTCCTATCTGGCAGAAAAGTTAACTGCCCCATCAGAAGTTACATAGTATAGTTATCTACCCATTCTGGGTTCTCTCAGGGCTCAATCTCCTATAATAGACAGTTTTCGCTTTAACTAGGTTAATTTATGTTCTTTGTTGGGTCAACTAGCTAATGTTCCTTTCCTGGAAGATGGTGCCTTAACACCCAAGGCTGAACTTTATTCGTTTATTTCTGAATCCTACGAATTATTCACATCCCCTTAGAAGCTTCGTCCTCAGTGAATCCGGGCAAGTTATAATCTCTCCATGCTTCAGCTGCTAAAAAGGACTACTGGAGTGCTTATATCATAAGAGTTGCAAGGATTAAAAGAAATAATTCAAAGCATTTATTAGAACGCCTAGCACATAATGAGTGCTCAATAAATGTTAGCTATTAATTTTACTTTGAACCTTCTCTGGTTACAGTCACTGTTTTGCACATCTGCAAAAAGTTTTCCAGTGGCTAAGGCAAGGAAGTTCTAGTACTTTTTTCTTTCTATAAATATCCCATAAGTAATACATTGTAGAAAATTTTGAAACTGCCAAAAAGTACAAAGAAACATAATTGCCTTAATTCTACTATCCATATAAACTTGCATGTTTTAAGGTAAAAGTATTTCCTTTTAAAAAGAAGAATATTTTCAATGTCTTTCCAGGTCAATAAACATGTTTCTATTACACTCTGAGTATGTGCATATTTGTCTTTATTGGTGTTGCACCATAATTTATTTAGCTGATCCTCTATTTCAATTACTTATATTGCTTCCAAACTTTTTTATTTTGAACAATACTCTAGTGTAAATTTTATATTCCTTTCGTGAACCTGCCCAAAGTTTTCCTTAGCATAAATTCTTAGAAGTGAAATTTCTGGGTTTGAGGGAATGCAGTATCTTAAGGATTTATTATATACTGCCAAATTCTCTTTCAGAAGAATTGTACAAACTGGCAGTCTCCCCAGAGGGGCAAATTTCATGTTCTCATTTCCAATCCAATACTGGCTACTACATAAAGTATTTGCCAATTTGATGGATATTACCTAATTTCATTTTTTTAATTTAAAATTTTTTATCAAAAGTAATGATGAAAACTTAATACATTCACCAAACAGTTGAAGTCATTTCTTCTGTGATGTCCCTGACAGTGTCAACAAAGAGATGGTAAAATGTGTGGTTAAAAGCAGGCTCTCGACTGATTACCTGAGTTTGAATCCATATTGAATCTCCTTCTAGCTATGTGACCTTAGGCAAGTTACTTGTCTCTCTTTGTGTGCTTCAGTGTCTTCATCTAAAACATGGCTAATACTAGCACTTACCATATAAAGTTAAGTACATGCAGGCATTTAGGACAATGCTGCTGCTGCTGCTAAGTCGCTTCAGTCATGTCTAACTCTGTGCGACCCCATAGACAGCAGCCCATCAGGCTCCCCAATCCCTGGGATTCTCCAGGCAAGAACACTGGGGTGGGTTGCCATTTCCTTCTCCAATGCATGAAACTAAAAAGTGAACATGAAGTCACTCAGTTATGTCCGACTCTTAGCGACCCCATGGACTGCAGCCCACCAGGCTCCTCTGTCCATGGGATTTTCCAGGCAAGAGTACTGGAGTGGGGTGCCATCGCCTTCTCCGTTTAGGACAATGAGCTACCGTTAATGTTTGCCCACTTTTCACTTAGTGTTTTGGACTTCTTTAGGTGGAGATGGTGAAGAAGACAAAATGGAGGATATACAGAAGTGACAAGGTAAACAGAATGCATAAAGATCCATGAAGCGTCATGCTAGCTCCTACATTTGAACCTTTCCAATACTTTCATGTGTTTTAAAGAGTGAAGAACAAGAATGGTTTCATACATTGTTTCCTACTTCATGAAAACACATTTAATCCACATGAACTAAAGCCTTGATAAGTCGTCAACATGGAGATTTTTTGGTTTATACATATCTCTGTCCCCCAGATCAAGCAACTCCCAGGCTGTGCTGTCTTTCACCTATGAACCATGTTGAACAGACCTGGTGAACATAGTATGGCTATATTTGTCCCAGAATTCTGGGGCTCCCAGCCTCTGGATCTCAAGGTGCAAATTATGTAAGAATATATAAGAATACCTCTCCCCTCCCTGTCATATGCACAAAGAGAAATCTTCAGAACCCAATTTTGTGCTCTATTGTTGCCCTCAGATTTGAGTGACACTATCTAAAAATGAACACAGTCCAAGAGATTTGATAGAGGGTCAAAAGGAACCTCAGAGCTCATCTAGTTGAGCCTTCCCATTCACAGGGAAGGTTCTGGATCACTGTAGTCACAATAGATCCAAGAATGGAAAAGCAAAGAGCTCAGGGAGCTTCCTAACTTTTGGAGGTTAGGAGTCTTCCATGTAATTTGTTTTAGAATGTTTGAAGCCAACCCTAGCATTGATAGGATTAGCTAAAGATGGAGCCACAATTAACTCGAGTCCATGCTGCTCACACACCCTGTCCTAGAATGACCCACCTGGCTCCTTTGTCCATGAGATTCTCTAGCAAGAGTACTGGAGTGGGTTGCCATTCCCTTCTCCAGGGGATCTTCCTGACCCAGGGACTGAACCCAGGTCTCCTGCATTGCAGGCAGATTCTTTACGATCTGAGCTACCAGGGAAGCTCAAGGCACTAAGGTGGAATTTCATAGCATGCACTTGAGAACCCATGTGTTTAGGGACAATCATACCTCTCCCCAACCCTACCCCCACCAATGTCCCAAACTTTTCTTCTCAGAACTCTGCCTTACATAAGGCACCCAACATCACTTCCCATCTGTGGGTCTCAGCTTCCTCATATATAACACAAAGGTACTCTCCTAAAAGATGCTTTCCAGAACAAACATGTCATGACTCCATTTAAGGGCCTTTATATTGATTCAAAGAATGTACTTTCGTGAAACAAAATACTTTACCACAACAGAAATCACCACCTCTATAAATCCTATTATTGAAAAACAGCCCAAGGGGTCCACACAAATGTTCAACCAGGCACAGGATACAACTCAGGGCTTCTCACTTCCACACCTTGACAAACCAGGTACATTCAAACTGGGTACCACTTCCAAAAATAAATACACAGATACTAACTTAGGCAAGGGGGATATAAAACCTCAGCTTACGTGAGTTTATAAATGTAACTTTTCAATACTTCCAAGTAAAATTTTCAAAACTGTTTTCCATACCATCTTTCTGTGATGTCTTCCAAGTGGCTACATTCTCTACCTTCTCCTGATGGTACCACAGTCCATAGTGGCTGGACTCGCGCACATTAGGATTCTTTGTTTGGGGGAAAGAGGGGAAAACTCATATGACCTGTTTGCCCACCCTCAGAGATTCTGATCTCAGTAACCTGGAGGTGGGACCTGAGCACCGTATCTTAAAAATTCCCCAGATGACCCCATCGTGTAGCCAAAGTTGATGGCCACCAGTTTAGATGAACTGTCTTCAAAGTGGGGCCATAATTCATCAGGATTCTGAAAAAGAAATTTTGAATGTCTTTATATATATTTTTGTCTCATTATTTTAAAATTCCTTATAATTTATATTTTGAGTATATTAGTGCATATTTGTATATTACAGATTAGTGCAGTAGTAAATATATAATTTATTGACAAATGCACACATATTGGTGTGCATTCTAAAACAAAGGTTTTCTAATAGAAGTGCGTCCTCCAAAAGTTTGACTCTAAATAACTCACTGGGTAAGTAGCCATTTCTACTAAGTAGGCATTTCTTTAATTATAGTCTTTGTGGGCTGTTGTTTTATATTGTTATTTGCCTTTCATTTGTGCATTTTGTCTTATCTCCCACTATCTCCCACAGTAGTTTATAAATGCCTTTAAGGCAAAGATTCTGATTCCTGATTTTTCTCTCCTCTATATTTCTTGGCATGGTATATAACTTCGACTTTAGGCAAACCTTAGTTTCCTCACTTAAAAAACACTGAAAATATTAATAATAGTACTTTCATAGCATTATTATTAGGATTACATTTGAGATAATTCATACATAGTTCCTAACATATATTATGGACTCAATAAATGGGAGCTATTTTATTACTTGTTTGTTGAACTGAATTCTTATATTCCATATATATGGAATGCCAGGTACCATGCTAGAAAATGAGGGGAAAATGTATAAGGCATGGTTCCCCTTTGAGCAACTCACAGTCTAACGACAGCAAACAAACAAACAAACAAAAACCCCAGACATTTAAACATTCAATCATAAGGATACAAAAATAGATGCTCATATCATAATATGTACAAATTGTTATGAGAATATAGCTAAGGGAGCAATTAATCTTTCCCAGTGCCCTGAAGCATGAATAGGAGTTTTCCTGTGGATGAGGAAGAGGTATAAGCTTGGAAGAAGAGCATAAGCAAATGCATAGAGCACTTGTTCTCAAAGTACAGTCTGGGGACCCATGAAAATCCCTGAGACCATTTCAGGTGGTTAAAATAACAATCATAATAATACTCAGACATTGTTTGCTTTTTTTGACTTGCATTCTCTCACAAAAGTATAGTGGCATTTTCCAGAAGCTACATGATTTGTAATATCCAACAGATTGAATGTAGAAGCAGCTATGAGAATCCAGCTGTCTTCTGTTAAAGAGATTAGTAAAAATGTAAAACAATGCCTCTCTTTCCACTAAGTTATAGTTATTTTTTAAATACACATATGTCAACACGTAATGTGTTTATTATTGTTATTTTAAATGAGTTACTATTTAAAATATCTAAATTATAATTTTAATGTGGTAAATACACACACGCATATATTTATATAAAACCACCATAAACAAAAGCTCTCTGAGGTCCTCCACAATTTTTAAAGTGAAAGAGTCCTGAGATCACTAGCATAAAGGCATGAAATTGC